>NC_050535.1:7604845-7617879 GCF_002922805.2 Oryzias melastigma
TAGAAAAAAAAAATATTTTATCAAAAAAGTTTTTTTAATAGAGAAATAATATTATAAAAAATAAATAGAAAAATTATCTTATGAAAAAAAATAAATAGAAAAATAATCTAATAAAAAATATTGCAATAGAAAAATAATTTGAAAAAAAATAATAGAAAATTAATTTTATCAAAAACGTTTTTTGACACAAAAATAATCATGTAAAAAATAAATAAAAAAATAATTCTATCAAAAACAGTTTTCAATAGAAAAATAATTTTATCAAAAGTTTTCTTTTTAATAAAAAATAATCTCAGTTTGAGAAAACATATCTCAGGTGACTAGTATTTCTTAATTCTTAATAAATATTTTTTTTTACCCCATAAACCGACTTTTTGGCTTATTTCAAGAAAATCTGCCAAAGAGGTAAATAGGATTTCTGAGGCCTGTTTTTGCAGAGTAGTCGAACAAATCCTGCAGAGATTCTGATCGTATAAACAAACTTAAACGTCTTCTTAACAAAACCTCAATTTATTATTTTTTTTTTAATATTTCTCCTGATACGTGTTGAATTCTTACACCAGTAGATGTTAAAGAAATGTGTCCAACTTCAGTTTTTGGCTGAATTTGATTCACTTGCTGGCTACAAAGCTTTAAAAAAAACACAGTAAGTTGTCAAAAATGAAGTATAAGGGATGCAGTATTATGTGTTTCATTATAATAAAGTAACAAGAAAATATATTTTTTTGATGACTTAATCAAGAGATAAGTGAGAGAAAGGAAGGAGGAGGGGTCGCTGTCGCAAACAAATGGCGTCATCCAGGAGAATGTCTTTGAGAATCGGATCCAACCTAAACGGTTTGGTTTTATCATTGAGAAATTACAATTATTTAAACATTTTTGGATAAATAGGCACCTAAAGGGGGAAATTAAACGTAAAAATGTGATTCGGTTATTAGTTTAATCCTTCAGAATGGTATGAGGAGACTCACAAGCACAGGAGGGAACTTTAAATAGAGAAGTTATTTTTTCGTTTTAATTCCCAGTGGGTGTCGTAACTCCCATCATTTGGCCTATAAAGACCCCGGCTCTGACGAGTCCCACAACAACTGGGGTGTTCAGTGTTCTGGTTGCAGAGTCAGCACATCCAGCCTCTCCGAGCTCCGAATTTTTCCATTGATTCCAAATCGTCTTGAGAACAGGAGCTTGAGGGAACACAGATGATGAAACATTGTATTGCATTGTTTATAAGCGTGCGGTGCAACCTACCTTTATAGCTGGAAGCAGTAAAACTTAACCAGACACAACCTGACAGAAACGCTTTGACATACAACTCGGCTCCAGTGTTGTTTCCATGGTAACGTGTGTAACTCCTGGTGGACCGCAGTGATTGCTGTGTGAGGATTTACTGGAGGGAGAAGCGAACGAAGGGGAGAGAGCAAGAACCCAACATGGATTTTCCTCATCCGTCTTTGTCAGAGGAATAAATTGGTCACTCTGTGATAAAGATCAGAAAACTATCAGGAGGAGAGAATCCATACAAACAGCTCCAGAGAAATACAATCTACATTTCCTTACTTTGAAAGCATTTATTTTTACTTTAAGCTGTCATATTTCCTCCAAGGTTTTTGCTATGAAAGCATAAAATTAGAAACAAAATGCAATACAAGAATACAAAAAATAGTAAAAAACATTTTAAAAGGTAGAAACATGATTATACAATTTTTAGACTGAATCAAAAAACATGGCGTTTTCTAGGACGTAATTTCTGTAGGAGTTAATTTGAAATTCGCCTCTGAGTCGTGGGTGGGGCCATTGGTGCTGATTAACCCCGCCCCTTTTCCCCTTCCCATTGCTGAGATTTCTCGGCTTACACATTCTCCCACTAGCTTACAGCTCCTCACACCCCTAATCTAATTCAGTTGCTTTTCCACTGAGTGGTCCGGTCCGGTCCGGTCCAATCCGGTATTTCGAGCGTCTCCTTTGTAAAACAGCCTCCATAAAGCAGGGGTGTCAAACTCAACGGTACAGCGGGCAAAATCCAAAACACACCGTAGATCGAACAGGATAAACATTTATTAAACACTCTAAATTTTTAAAACGTTAAAACCTTTTTAACATAATTATGAACTAGATATATAGATTTACCTGTGATAATGCTAGTGTGAATGCTGTAAGCTGAATTTGGACACTGAAGATGCTAGTGCTGATAGCCGAAGATGCTAAAATTGAAAGCTAAAAACGCTGAAGCTGATAGCTGAGATTGCTAGAGCTAATAGCTAAAAACATTGAAGTTGATAGCTGGAAATGCAGAAGCTGATAGCTAGCTAAAACATTAGCTAAATGCCAAATTAGCCTAAAAAAATGATAAAACCTTAGGTTAGACAGCTAGCATGTAGCTGAAATATTAGCTAGACTTGAAAGTATCATAAAAAAATTTAAAAACCTAAATTAACTAAAACAGCTACCATGTAAATATTAGCCTAACTATAAAATAGTCTTAAAAATGTAAAAAGAAAACCCTAAATTAGCCAAAATAGCTACTACATAGCTGAAATATTAGCTAAATTCTAAAATAGCCAAAAAAAAAATCTTAGTAAATACCAAAATTGTCCAAAAATCTAATTTTTTAAACTTTAAAACCATAACTTTTCAACATAATTATAAATAATAAAAAGGCAGGAACAATTTTTCAGAATAAATCAACTTAAACCTTAAATAACTTATTTTTACTCTCTATTAAAATATATGTTGTCAAAATTATACAAGTCAGAAATAAGCAAAAATAAGTGTAAAATTAAATTAAATTACAATTATCTGAGTTTCCATGGCCATTCCAGGACCATTAAAAAGTAGAATGGGATGGTTGGGGCACTGCCATTGTTGCCACCCGTTGATTGGCCGAAAGTGATGACGACAATAGAAAACACCAATACAGTGCTCATTTAAGCTCGCAGTATTCGTCTTAGCCGCCCGCTAAACAACATTAAATCCTTGTTATACAGTCAGGAATAAGGTGGTGGAGGACCCAAATTCAGGAGACCGGGCAAGGTGGAAGAAACATAAAAGATTTAATAAATGGGAGCACGAAAAGGTGACAGGACAGAGCGGATGACCTGACCAGAAAGAACTGAAAACCTAAATAGACTGAGAGGTAATTAACTGAGTCTGAGTCATGATTAACCTGGAACTGGTGGGACTGACAGGACAACTCAGAACATGACCGAAAAACAAACCAAACAAAGCCACAGAATCTTTACAGTACCCCTCCTCAAAAGAGCTTATCCCAGACGCCCAAAATCAAAACTCTTGGCAGGAAGGGACATGGATGAACACAACAAAACAAAAAACAACACAAGAAAGCATTCAGGGTTCCAGATGTGAGGGGTATCAGAACTCCTCCACAGGAACGGGCATGGGAGGAGCATTCCCAGTGACCCTCCTCGGGAACGGGTACATGAAGAGGAGCGGCCCTGACGACCCTCCACAAGAACATGAAAAAAGACCAACAGTCCCCGTCAGGAATGGATTTGGTGGACATACCACGACCACCAAATCTGCAGGGAATCCCGTCGGATGTGGCATGACTGCAGTGGGACTGACAGGGCGGAGCCACTGAGCTCAGCTCCAAAAGCCACGCCCCTTCAGAGGAGCTTTTAGAAACAGAGGCTTCAGATCAACATGAAAAATGACTTTTAGGTTGTGGGATTTTGGTTTTTGGATTAAAACACTACTGGGAACCATTTTTTAACTAAAAAAATCGTCATGGGGGACTTTAAAGCTTCATTTGAACTTGAAGGAAACTAAATTTTAAAGAAACAAACTTTTTTGTTGTAAAAAACTTTTTTTTAAGAAAGCCAGAGAAGAATTATAGCTTATTTTGTTAAATGTAATTTGCAGACCAGCGTTACCATAGAGATCCGGTACCAGGCGACGGACGGCAGCGCGGGGACGTGGATCGACGGCGAGTTCCTGGAGGTCCCCGATGATCGGGACGGGGTGTTCGCCTTCGAAACGGACAGCTTGCTGTCAGGACAGAGTCATGGGTCCGGGACGTCCCACGGACGATCTCTACACGGGTCCATACCCACCTTCAGAAAGTGAGTCTTTAAATGAAACACTGTGGATTTCAAATATTCTTTTTTTTTTGTCCCAAATCAAAAAGAAACAAACTGAGGGATCATTTTTCTGCAGCTTTAGAATGTTCTCCATTTCAACTAGATATTTTTTAAAATTTGCTAAAGCTTTTCACAGTGGGCTGTTTTTGTGAAAGTCCTTCATCTTTTGTGGCTTTGAAAAAAAGAGCATGAAATCCAACGTGGGTGGCTTCATTTTTTCCACAAAGACTATCAGCCCGAACAGACATAAATCCTGAGTTATGATTCACAGCAGCTGAATGTTTGGGCTTAAATGTCACTGTATTTACCTTTCTTTACATCTCATCTGCTCACAAAATTAAAAAAAGGAGAAAGTTTGTAGTTTTTAAAGGCAAAAGTAATGTCTAAATGTCAGAAAACCGTTTTGTTTTTGCAGCTTTTTTCAAATAAACAAGTGTTTTTATTGTCTTGTTACAAGAAATACTTCCAGATTTTTCTATATAATAACTCTGTCACTTTTTATCTCTTCCTGTTGTATCCAGAATTTTTTTGGCAGGAAGGTTTTCTTCTGTTTTCCGATTTTTATGGCGAAACCCTAATCGTCCCTCAGTAATGAGGCGCGACTGCAGGAGATGATAACTTTTTTATTCCTAAAGCGAATTGTCCAGCTTTTATCTCCTTCAACATGCTGCTCGTTCCGTTTTATTCCCTAATTTTTAAGACGTACTAGAAAATGACGACTCTAGTACTCGCGGCTCTATTACTAATAAAGTCTATAATTTGCTTTTAATCACAACTGAGTGGAAAAGCAAACAACAACCCCTCTAGAAATGACAGTTTTCCAGAAAACTTTGCTTAAATTTCCACTTTTTCCTCATTAAGACCCGTCAGTTTCTCCTCATCCTCACAGACGATCTCCTATCTTTGCCCCCTCCCTCCCTCTATCCATCCCCGGCTCCTGCAGGATGATTTATGGCAGAAGCCATAAAACATTTTGTGCTATCGTGACACCACAATAAGCCAGGCTGTTTTGCTTGTTGTTATTGCCGAGTAATAAATTACCTGGAGTGTTGATTCACAGAGCTGGAGAAAAGGATGTGTGCAGACAGGAGTCTGCATCTATTTATGCATTTACGTTACATTTCAACATCTTTTTAAATATTTTTTCCTATTAAATCCTTTCTACTGATACATAATCGTAGCCTTCCTAAAAACAGAACCTACTAGTGATTCCTAATAGACATGTCTCCCTTCTCTCATTCGGTTTGTTGGAATTGCTTTCATTAGCTTGTAGAGTTTCCATCTTTAATTAGTATCTCAGTTATTGTTGCTGCTTAAGATCTCCTCCTTTATGAGGAACACTGATAACAATTCATACATCAGGATCTTAAGTCAGTTGTTGCAGAACGTTGTTTCTAAAGGAGATATTAGTTCAAAAATCGCTAAATTAGGTGTTTATTTACCCTATTTTCCGAAGTATAAGACGCAGTTTTTTTAGGGGTGCAACTTGTACTCTGCAGCAACTTATTAGTGTTGTTTTTTTTTATTTTTTAGACATAAATAGACTCATATATTTGTTATTTGCCCAGTTAACACCGGTTGTTGTTTAGCGGTTGTTTCCTCTAACAACCACTAGAGGGCGATTCATCTGAGTTTAAGTATTTGCTACTGACAGTGGCAGAAGAAGAAGTGCCGTTCAAAACAAACATGGAAGAGAATATGATTGTTTTTATGGGGTCAAATCAGGATCAGCTTAAAATGAGCGAAAAAACAGATTGATAACTTGAAAAATAGACATAACTGAAAAAAAGAAAAGTTGAAAACAAGACATTGTAAATTTGAAAAAAAAGAAAATTTGAAAAAAAAAAATTTTGAAAATTTGGAAAAAAAAAAGAACATTTAAAATCATTCTTTGGGGGGAATCATGGGATACATTTTCGGGTAGCCAATGAGCTCAAAGCAGCTGTTGCTAAATGATATTTTTTTCATCAGTAATTTTTAGCTTTTTATTTATTTATTTTTTTCAAGTTTTCATTGTTTTTTCTTTCAAATTTGCAAGATTTATTTCAAATTTTCATTTTTTAATCTGTTTTTTTTTCATTTTTTTTTCAATGTCTTGTTTTCAAATTTTGTATTTTTTCAGTTACAATTTCTATTTTTCAAGTTTTTAATCTGTTTTTTTCGTTCACTTTGATCCTGATTTGACCCCGTAGTTTTCCTCTTAAACTTTTCTGTTTTTTTCTTGTACATAATAAAGAAAATGAATATTATTGTATTTATTTATTTATCTACGCTTGTTGGATTTGTACTGAAATTCAGACTTCTATGGGGTCAAACCAGGGTCAAATTAAAGTGAACGAGGGTTTAAGAAAACGGATGGATGGATAATTTTTAGTCATAACATAAAAATAAACCACATCATATGGCAAAAAATATGTGTTTTCCTGCAAAATGAATTCATTTAACTGCTTTAATTTATAAGCTTTAGCAATAAAGAACAATTTTTTTCTGGATTAAAATGATTTATCTTTATCTAATAGCCTCGCCTGTAGGCGTTTGGTTCTCTTCATCAAAGGATAAACTCAACCTTCACTCTTTGAACACTTATATCTTTAGAGCAAGTTTTAATAGAGCATATTTCATCCAGAAATGGCTTTTAAAGATAAATAAAACTACACAGAAATATTATTTTGTATCATTTTGCAAGGGAAATTTTGGTCATTTGGTCTTAGTTTAAATCAAGGTTGGGTCAAAACCTGTAGATAGTTGTGAAATTATACAAAATCAGATTTTTTTTCTGATTTCAGAACACTACATGTTGTGTAAAATTTGGTATCTCATTATAGATGAATTAATTTGGGTTTAATTTTTGGGTTGATCTGAAACTTTAATAATAACTGCTGCAACTGATAAATTAGAAAATTATAATTTTATCATTAAATCAAGGTCAAAGATGGCGCCTCATCTAACTTCTGTTATGAAGCTACAGAAGTTTCTCAGGTTTTTATTATTTAATTTAGCAAAAGTTTGAATTACCTCTGAAGAATGAATTTATTTCTGCTGAGGTTTAGGTTTTTATTTTTATCCTTTTGTATTTGTGTTGTCACAGTCAATTATCTTAAGAAGTCCATGACCTCCTACACTCTGGATGTACTTTTTTTGGATGTCTTCGGTGAAATCAAACTCTTTGTCTCCTTTATATAAAGTGCTTAGAAGTGAACAATTTTAAAAAAATGAAGGCGGTCTAAATGAGCAGGCAGATTCAGGACCACTAACATTTTTTGTCCTAGATCACATGTGTCAAAGTCAAGGCCCGGGGGCCGGATCTGGCCCTCTGTGTAATTATAACCGGCCCTCCAGATCATTTTATTTTATTATTATTAATGGCCCGATGTTATCTTGTGCTCATTTCTAACTTGTATAATTTTGACAGTATATATTTTCATGGACAGTAAAATACTGAAAGTTATTTAAGGTTTAAGTTGATTTATTCTGGAATAATATTCCTGCCTTTTTTATTATTTATAATTATCGTAATTACTAAGATTTGTTATTCAGTTTAGCTAATATTTTAGCTATATGTTAGCTGTTTTGGCTAATTTAGGCTTTTTCAGTTTTTTTTTTTCTTTTTTTGTCTTCCATTTTGGAGTTTAGCTAATATTTCAGCTACATGCTAACTGTTTTGGCTAATTTGGGCTATTTCTTTTTAAAGTTTTTTTATACTATTTTGTAGTTAGGCTAATATTTACAAGCTAGCTGTTTTGGCTAATTTAGACTTTTTATTGTTATTTTTTTTATTTTTATTTTTTTGTCTTCCATTTTGGACTTTAGCTAATATTTCAGCTACATGCTAACTGTTTTGGCTAATTTAGGCTATTTCTTTTTAAAGTTTTTTAGACAGTTTTGTAGTTAGGCTAATGTTTACAAGCTAGTTGTTTTTTTTTTCTAGTTTAGGCTTTTTTTCTTTTTTTTCTGTTTTTTTGTCTTTCATTTTGGAGTTTAGCTAATATTTCAGCTATACGCTAGCTGTTTTGGCTAATTTAGGCTTTTTTTTCAGTTTTTTAGGCTATTTTGCAGTTTAGCGTTTTATTTTTTCAGCTTCATGCTAGCTGTTCTGGCTTACCTACGTTTTTTTCTTTTTTTTAAGGCTACTTTGGCATTTAGCTAATATTTTAGCAGGCTATCAGCTTTAGCGTTTTTAGCTATCAATTTCAGCATCGTCAGCAGCCAAATTCAGCTTACAGCATTCACACTAGCACCATTGAAATGATGCTATATATCTAATTCTTAACATGTTGAAAAGTTACGGTTTAAGAAATTTAGTTTTAGAGTTTTCAATAGATGTTTATCCTGTTCGTGTTTTAGATTTTTGCCACTTGTGCGATTGAGTTTGACACCCCTGTTTTAGAGGATCACCACCTTAAAATGTGGCGTTACATCAAAAATATAGATGATGTTTGAATAAAATTGTATGCTGCTTTTTTCAACTTGGGTGGTTTCGTTAATATTTTTTATGTCCCATAAGAAAGCAGTCAGGATAATGGTGTGAACATTGTTGTCATCTTTCAAATTTACGGTCGTCTGGGTCAGCAGAAATCTTCAGTTCATTGAATCGGAGCATTGCAAACAGGTCAGAATGCCAGTTAAAGCTCACAGTCTCTTCTCTGTTTAACCCTTTAGACAGTGGTATAAACATTTAAAACAATAGAGTGTCTTAGTTTTGTAAAAAGGATTTATTTGTTGCCACAAATAATTGAGACTTTTATTTTGAAAAGCTCATAATACTTTGTTTAATCTACATTAAAACAATAGCGTGAAAATATTCAGCTTTTATTATTTTATTTCTGATCATATTCCCCTAATAACGTATTTAAAATGTGTCCTGTTCTTGGTAGAATGTTCTCCTAATGAGGCTAAAACTCCAAATTAAAACTTTTCTAGCCGACAGAAAATAAATGACTAAATCAATTAGCTGCCTGGAAGGCCAGTAAAGCAAGAAAGACTTAAAAAAAAAACTGACATCACTTTTTCTTTGTACTCTCAAGATGAAATTAAAAACTACAGAGTAAAAACTGGATGAAAAAGACCCAAAAAGGAGAAAACTGTTGATAAGGTGAGAGAACTGCAGAAGAATCGATAGGATCTTAGCACAGACGTCTGCATTTAATGACTTTTTTATTTTCCAGTAGACCTTACTGCACATCTTGGAGGCACTGAAGCAGTTTTGTATCCAATCTGTGACTATATAAGAGCAGACAGGTGCAGATCTCATTCAGTAAACTCCCGTGAGAAGAATGTGTAGTATATGGATGAATAATGAATTACTGCGGGTTATTTTCTTCTTTATTTTCATGTAAGGTGTGCTCCTTTATTGATGAGTTCTTCAGGGTTGCTTGTATCCAAGAACCCCACTGAGTTCTCTACAGCTCTGACTGAAACACTTCTTTGAAGGTGTCAGGAGTTACAGATACTCGAACTATAAAGAGAACTAGATCGTCAACGTAAAAACTGAGTGTGTATTTCTTGATTTGTTCGTAACTTTGAATTTGTGTGTGTAATGTCTGAGTTGTGCGTAACTTTGGATTTGTGCATGTGTAATTCCTGAGTTGTGCATGGATTTGTGCAAAAATTTGGATTTGTAACTTTGGATTTGTTGTGTGTAACCCTTGCTTTATGGGTAACATTGGATTTATGTGCACATAATTCTTGATTTGTTGATATTGATTTGTATGTAACTTCGGATTTGTGAATAACCTTGACATTTTTAATTTGTGAGTCCATACTTCTTAATCTATGCATAATTGTTGATTTGTGCATTACTTTGGATTTGATTTTTGATTTGTGTGTTACCCTGGATATGTGCATGCATACTTCTTAATTTGTGCGTTACTTTTGATTTATGCGTGTGTAATTCCTAAGTTGGGCATAGCTTTGGATTTGTGTGTCCGTACTTCTTGATTTGTGGTTAATTCTTGATTTGTGCGTAACTTTGGATTTATGAATAGTTTTGGATTTGTGGTTGTGCACTTCTTAATTTGTGCGTAACTGAATTTGTGCATTTCTTCGGATTTGTGTGTGTATAATTTTTGATTAGCCTTTGTATATTTTTTTATTTGTGTGTAACTTCGGATTTGTGTGTGTGTAATTTTTTATTCTTGCACGCATAATTCTGGATTTTTGCGTATCTTTGGATTTTTGTGTGCATAATTCTTGATTTGTAACTCACACAATACATTTTCTACATAAGTACATAATTTACAACAAAAAAAAATTACACACACACACAACTTAAAATGACAACAGCTTAAACTTTCATGAATCAGTCCCGTCTCCCCCTCTGGCCATCAGCAGGATCTATCACATCAGTACTAGCACTTCCTGGGTCTCCACACTACACTTCCCATCAGCCCCTGCTGTCACTTGCAGAAACCCCACAGCTGTCGTCCATCTGCAATCACTCCCGGCAGTATTTAGTCTTGTTTGTTCCACTCTCCCTACATCACTGAGCGTTTTCATCCTGACCTGATCTTCTGTTTTGTCTTCGACTCCGACTGTTTGCCGCCTGCCCTGACCTTTGACTGGACTCCGACCTCTCTGGTTGTTCTCTGATGCCCTCATGGTCATATTTGACCCCTTCCTGCCTGACCCTGATTTATCTTTGTGGACTTTTAGCTTTGCTTCACTCCTGTAATGTCTAATAAAACCTGCTGCACTTGGATCCAGCCGTCTGCCGTTTGTTACCGAAATGAACACACAAATCTTTAAAAATGACGCACAAATTGGTTATTACACACACACAAAACCACATTTATGACCGCATTTACGCACAAATCTTACGTGAAACTCTCCAAGATCGGTGAGTAAGTGATGCGTTTAAGATGCTAGAATGTTGGGTCATCAGAGGTTTCTTATGAGCTGCTTTGAACTTTTATTTTGAAAACCAGACTTTCTCCCAATTCCTTAAACAAATATTCCCAGATCATTTCTATTAAAAAAAATTTAAAGATGCATGCACACACACTATTTTCTCTCCATAAAAAAATGCAGGCTACTTTGCAGAAATAGCCCTCTTTAATTAAATTTAAAGTAGTAGCATCAAGTTCTTGTCCGGTAATTTTCTTGTGCACACTTAAATAGGAAGTGGATGGTCAGAATTTGAATCCTGACACCTTTTTTGTGTGGAGTTCGTAGATGTTTTACTGTCTCGCTTGAATTAATTTATAAATTGAAAAATAAATAAGTTTGGATGTGAGAACCACCTAAGATCATAACACCTCCAGAGTTTATGAATAAAAAAGTGTGAATTGTATAGCGACCGTCTCTGTAGCTAAAGATGCCCTAATCCCACCCCCCAGCCCACTCTGCCTGCCTCCCCACCTTCCCTGCTGTTTCCACCCATCAATCCGACGATACCTGCCAGCTCGCTGTGTGAATGTTGCACCTGACGGGTTCATGTGGGATTATAGTTTGAGGAAAAACGGATTTACAGTCAACTGACTTCTTTGTGGAGTTGAGCGGCGTCTTTGATGTGGTACGTAGAAAAACTGTTGACACGTGTGTTTGTTCTGGAAAGTGCAGAAGAAGGATACGAAGAATTACTAATAATTCCATTTTTATACATACAAATACATATATTTCCTGTATTATAAAAATTATTAAAGAGGAAATCTTTTACTTAGGTGACAATTAACACATTTATTGAACTTTATAACTTTTTTTTTTTGCTAAAACTTTAAACTTATCCAAAGTGGTGTTATCACTCACACCCATATGTTAATTGAATTAATTTGAGGGTAATTTTATAATCTTAATGGGAACTACAATAAGCTCCGCCCTCAATGCCCAGAGAGGTAAATGGAAAACAGTCCTGTTCATTCATGTCCTGACATGTATCCATATCCGAAGAAAATTGGACTCATCTTTAATTATTAAGGCCCCTCATTTGTCACCCCCCCGATAGCATCAAAAGCTCTTTGTTGCTGCGGTGAAATATGATCTAGATAATATCAACGTGGAGGCACCGGATACTCCTGCTTTGTGATTGAAGGTTTTAGGAACTGTTTGGCGGCGCAGTGAGAAACGCCATCGAATGATTTAAATGGCATTTATGTCATTTAATTGTGAATCTCACGGGGTGTCAACCCCACCGATGGAGAGTGAGCAGGTGGTGGATGTGAGGAGAGATTAGTTGTGACGGATTTTCCTTTTTTTTCTTGTCTTCATCAGAGCAGGAAAGGGAGTTTTTTCAGCCATGAAGCTCGGCAAGATCAAGAACTCTAAAGACGACCACAAGAGAGGCAAGAACCATCTCCAAGAACAGAGCAGATTCTGAACCCTTTCATTGTTTTGTAATTAATTGCTCTGCTTGATTTGAGCAGACGAGCCTGCAGTTCTGGACATGGAGGACCTGGACAGGAAAGCAATGCGGCTCGCTGGGACGCTGGAACCGGACACCATTTCGTTGGCCTCAGTGACAGCTGTCACCACCAACGTTTCCAACAAGAGGTCTTTGACAAAAACACAGTCCAGCATAAATATGACTAAAATTAAAAAAGGCAATTTTTTTTTTAACCACAAATTGGTATTTTTTTAACAAATTAATGTTTTGTGGGCATAAATCAATATTATGTGGGCACAAATAAGTATTTTGTAGAAAAAAATTGTGTTTTGAGGGGACAAAAATTGTGTTTTGTGAGCAAAAATTGGTATTTTCTGTGCACAAAGTTGTATTTTTTTTTATCCACAATTGAGTGTTTTATGGGCAAAATTTTGTACTTTGTTGAAAATTTAGTGTTTTGTGGGAAAAAAATATTTTTTAAGCAAAGTTTTGTATTCTGGGGAATTGTAATTTTATTTTTGTGTTCATGTTTCATTTCTGCCAAAAAGAGAAACAACTGTTTGATTATATTAATCATAATAGTCAAATGTGATGTTAGATTTTGTGGCTCCTGCTGGGTT
>NC_050535.1:7617972-7618704 GCF_002922805.2 Oryzias melastigma
AATAGAAATAGGTGATGTTAGATTTTGTGGCTCCTGCTGGGTTGTGGTCTTTAATAATTGGCCTCTTAAAGGTTGCAGATCTATGCAATTAGCAGCGGAAATAAAAAACGTTATTTTTTTCTTGAAGGGTAGCTAAAGGGTTAAAAATGTCTAAATTACCCAAAACAGTCAGCGTAATGCTTTAATATTTGCTAAACTCCAAATTATCTTTAAAAAATTTAAAAATGTCCAAATGTGCCAAAACAGCTACCAAGATTAAATATTTGGTAAAATTCAAATTAGCCTAAAAAAAACTGGCCAAAAGCAGCTAGCATAATGCTAAAGTATTAGCGAAACTTCGTACTGGCTTAAAAAAAATGTCTAATTTTGCCAAAACAGCTACCGTAACGCTTAAATATATCTCCAAATTACCCAAAAAAAATTGAAACATTTCTAAACTAGCCAAAAACAGCTACCATAATGCTAAAATATTAGCTAAACTCCAAATTATCTTTAAAAAAAATGTAAAAATGTCAAATTGTGCCAAAACGGCTACCAAGATTAAATATTTGCAAAACTCCAAATTAGCCTAAAAAACTGGAAAAATGTCTAAATTAACCAAAACAGCTAGCATAATGCTAAAGCATAAGCGAAACTCCATATTAGCTTAAAAACTGGAAAAATGTCTAAATTAGCCAAAACAGTTAGCATAATGCTAAAGCATAAGCGAAACTCCATATTAGCTTAAAAACT
>NC_050535.1:7619575-7624658 GCF_002922805.2 Oryzias melastigma
AATGTCCAATTGTGCCAAAACAGCTACCAAGATTAAATATTTGCTAAACTCCAAATTAGCCTAAAAACTGGAAAAATGTCTAAATTAGCCAAAACAGCTAGCATAATGCTAAAGCATTAGCGAAACTCCATATTAGCTTAAAAACTGAAAAAATGTCTAAATTAGCCAAAAACAGATAGCATAATGCTAAAATAGTAGCGAAACTCCATATTAGCTTAAAAACTGGAAAAAATTCTAAACTAGCCAAAAACAACTAGCTGCTAGCATAATGCTAAAATATTAGCAAAACTCCATATTAGCTTAAAAACTGAAAAAATGTCTAAATTAGCCAAAACAGCTAGCATAATGTTAAAGCATTAGCGAAACTCCATATTAGCTTAAAAAATGAAAAAATGTCTAAATTAGCCAAAAACAGATAGCATAATGCTAAAATAGTAGCGAAACTCCATATTAGCTTAAAAACTGGAAAAAATTCTAAACTAGCCAAAAACAACTAGCTGCTAGCATAATGCTAAAATATTAGCAAAACTCCATATTAGCTTAAAAACTGAAAAAATGTCTAAATTAGCCAAAACAGCTAGCATAATGCTAAAGCATTAGCGAAACTCCATATTAGCTTAAAAACTGAAAAAATGTCTAAATTAGCCAAAACAGCTAGCATAATGCTAAAGCATTATCGAAACTCCATATTAGCTTAAAAACTGAAAAAAATGTCTAAATTAGCCAAAAACAGCTAGCATAATGCTAAAATAGTAGCGAAACTCCATATTAGCTTAAAAACTGGAAAAAATTCTAAACTAGCCAAAAACAACTAGCTGCTAGCATAATGCTAAAATATTAGGAAAACTCCATATTAGCTTAAAAACTGAAAAAATGTCTAAATTAGCCAAAACAGCTAGCATAATGCTAAAGCATTAGCGAAACTCCATATAAGCTTAAAAACTGAAAAAATGTTTAAATTAGCCAAAAACAGCTAGCATAATGCTAAAATAGTAGCGAAACTCCATATTAGCTTAAAAACTGGAAAAAATTCTAAACTAGCCAAAAACAACTAGCTGCTAGCATAATGCTAAAATATTAGCAAAACTCCATATTAGCTTAAAAACTGGAAAAATGTCTAAATTAGCCAAAAACAGCTAACATAATTCTAAAATCTTAGTGAAACTCCATATTATCTCAAAATCTGAAAAAAAAATCTAAATTATTTTAAAAACAGCTAGCTGCTAGCATAATTCTAAAATATTAGTAAAACTCCATTTAACCTTAAAAACTAGAAACATTTCTAAATTAGCCAAAACAGCTAGCACATTGCTAAAATAAAAGCTTAACCCTAAAGTAGTTTCCATTCGGCGCCCTTGTTAACCTTTGGTTTGATTTACACCAGGCGTGGAGCGCTGCCGTCTGCAGCGGTGGGTTGGCGCCGTGCGGCGGATCGTTTCGGCGTCTGGTCTATTTTGTGCACGAGCCGAAAGCGATACGCGTCAATTCTAGCAGGAAGTTACATCAAGATATATGAGAGAATCCAATTTATTTTCAAAATATAACAATTTTTTCACAATAAAACACTGCGGGTTATGAAAAAAAAAAACAAATTTACTAAAAAGACACAAGATGTTTCATGTGAAAGTGTTCTGTCCTCAGTCTAGCAACAAACTATTCCATCAACAGCATGTTAGATAAACATTTGTAATGACATTTTAAACACATTTTAATTCTTGACAATGGCAATGTCTAAAAATGGAATAGTAAAGAATGGACTTTTATTTTTTACTAAAGCCCAATATCAATCTTGACCTGGGGCTCCCAAACTGCTAAACTGAACAGTTGAAAAGTTACGGTGAATTATGGTTACTGTGAGAAATAAACCTTAATTCAGCTTTTAGTCAACATAAAACTCATCAGACCAACCATTTTCAAATATTTATTTTTCTTTTTAGGTCAAAGCCTGATATAAAGATGGAACCAGGTTCCGGAAGACCGGTGGATTATCAGGTGTGTGTGTACATAATCAAAGTCCAATTTTCAGTTTTTATGTATTTTTTGTGAAATGTTTTAAATAGAATCAGTCAAAAATAATGATAAATTCAGAAAAATCCATCAATGTGATTAAAAGTTGTTAAAGAATGAGTCGCCTCAGGCTTCCAAACGTTCACTAATGATTCTCCCTGCTGGTTCCTGTTGTAATTAGAAAACATTCCGATTATTTATGATAGTAGAAGTGATGCTTAATAGCTCGCTGTTGGAAGACATTAAAGTCATTAAAGATTTCAGGCAGACTGGATAAACAAACGTCTCCCATCAGATCAGCATCACGGTGGTTGAGGCCCGGCAGCTAATAGGCCTCAACATGGACCCCGTGGTGTGTGTGGAGGTTGGAGATGACAAGAAATACACGTCTATGAAGGAGTCCACCAACTGTCCGTACTACAACGAGGTGAGAGCTATTCAAGATATTCAATATATTTACAATCCGAAACACTAGGGGTCATTTCAGCTCTAGTTGGTATATTTCTATGACACAGGTTCAAATTAATTGAAGATTTTTGAAAATTATAGTCAATTATCTGATTATGTTAGTTTGAATTTTCAAACAAATGATGCAATTTGTCGTAAAGTGTAACTTTTTTACTATTTTTAAGCCTTTTTTGAGAACAGAAGTAACAAATAATCACATTTTAATCATGTTTTTTTTTCACAAAAACTACTTTATGCCTGAATTTATCTATTTAACTCAACTTTTATATTTTTTTATATTGAAATGTATTTGTATTTTAAATATTCAGAAAATAATTCATTAAAATAAAAAATGAGACTCAGTCATAATATGTTAATTCAGTTTTTATTTGTAGTTTTAAAGATTGAATTTTGAGTCTTTTGGCTTTTTTGAAAATAAAAACTCTCCCTGCATCTTCGAAAATCAAGAAAACACGAAAAGAGCTGAGTTCCTTTCAGTTTCTTCCATTTCTTTTTGTTTTTGGCCGCGCTGAAAGTCACAGTGAGCGCTCGTCAGCCATTGATCTGCTCCGTTGTCAGGCGAACGAGGAAGTGTTGGAGATGTTTCTTTCTCACGCTTTGTGTTCTCAAAATGAGGCGGTTTCAGCTCCTGCTGAGTCGGCATCGGTTTTGTCTGAACTGCTTCTGTTATGCATCCTTAGAAAAACATGAAAATGGTGTTTTTAAATGTATCGTAAAGCTGCATTAAGAAAAAATTAAATAAAAAGGCTGTAAAATGTATTTTTGTCACTGTGTTAAATATGATGTGTTTTATCCAAACAGGTGTTTTCTTAGGTTAAAAACTATTTGTACTTTACTAATACACTCTTGTATATTTTTCAGATTATATTAATTAAAACCCACTTTTTTTCAAATTTTATTTTAATTTTCAAAAGTACACAAATTGTAAGGAAAGGAGAAATAAAGTAAAAACAAAAACAGGCACACAAATGGTAGGGAATATATCAATTAAGGTAGAATTTATATCAATTATCTTGTAATATTTCTATGAATGGTTTAAAACTTTATTGAACTCTCCTGGTTTATTTTTCCTATTGAATCTTAATGCTCAAAATCCACTTTCATGTGTGTTATTTTAGTGGCTTCTGCATTCAAACATATTTAAAAACACTAAAAAGAGGAGTGACAGGAATATTTCCTTCTCTATAAACGTACATGTTGACCACACTGAGATTAGGTTGAGAAAATGTATTTTAAAGCAAAAATGTTAATCTCTTCCTCCCAGTATTTTGTATTCGACTTCCACGTCCCTCCAGACGTCCTGTTTGACAAGATCATTAAGCTTTCGGTGAGTATTTAAGAACGAGGAATGAAACTTCACAATTCATTGACACTTGAGCTGATTACTTAATATTTAACCTTTTTATTGCATATATTGTAGCTATTGTAGATATTTTACAGTTTTTAAGGAGAATTTGGAGTTTAGCTAATATTTTAGCATTATGCTAGCTGTTTTTGGCTCATTTAGACATTATTCCAGTTTTTTATGGTAGCTGTTTTGGCAAAATATTAATTTTTTTCATTTTTTTTTACAATAATTTGGAGTTTAGCTTTTATTTTAGCAAAATGTTAGCTGTTTCTGGATATTTTCTTTCTATTTTTTTAAGGTAATTTGGAGTTTTGCTAATATTTTAGCATTATGCTAACTTTTTTTGGCTAATTTAGAAGTCTTCCCATTTTATAGGGTAATTTGGAGCTTAGCAAATATTTAAGCGTTATGGTAGATGTTTTGGCAAAATTAGACATTTTTCCTGGTTTCTTTTAGGATAATTTGGATTTTAGCTTTTATTTTGGCAAAATGCTAGCTGTCTTTGGCTAATATTTTCCTGTTTTTAAGCTAATTTGGAGTTTCTGTAATATTTTAACATGATGCTAGCTGTTCTAGCAAAATTAGACATTTTATATTTTTTTAGGATAATTGGAGTTTAGCTTTTTATTTTGGGAAAATGCTAGCTGTTTTTGGATAATTGTTTCTGTTTTTAAGCTAATATGTAGTTTAGCTAATATTTTAGCATTATGCTAGCTGTTTTTAGCTCATTTAGACATTATTCCAGTTTTTTATGGTAGCTGTTTTGGGAAAATTAGACATTTTTCCCGTTTTTAACAATAATTTGGAGTTTAGCTTTTATTTTAGCAAAATGTTAGCTGTTTCTGGATAATTTTTCCTATTTTTTGAAAGGAATTTGGAGTTTAGCTAATATTTTAGCATTATGCTAGCTGTTTTTGACTAATTTAGAAATATTTCCATTTTTGTAGGGTAATTTGGAGATATATTTAAGCATTATGGTAGCTGTTTTTGGCTCATTTAGACATTTTTCCATTTTTTTTAAGGATAATTTGGATTTTAGCTTTTATTTTGGCAAAATGCTATCTGTCTTTGGCTATTTTTTTCCATTTTTAAGCTAATTTGGAGTTTAGGTCATATTTTAGTATCATGCTAGCCATGTTGGCTAATTTAGACATTTTTCCAGTATTTAGGGCTAATTTGGCGATACATTTAAAAATTACGGTAGCTGTTCTGGCAAGATTAGACTTTTTTCAACTTTTTTGTAAGGATATTTTTAGCTTC
>NC_050535.1:7625045-7628986 GCF_002922805.2 Oryzias melastigma
TAGGGCTAATTTGGAGATATATTTAAAAATTACGGTAGCTGTTTTGGCAAGATTAGACATGTTTCCATTTTTTTTTAAGGACAATTTTTGCTACAGACAGTTGTAGACGGTTTTTAAGTTGGAGTGAATCCATAAGTATGCTAGTATCCAGATGAGGTTTCCAGGTTGTGCTAATTTCTTGCTCTTATTTCTGTCTAATCAGGTAATTCATTCCAAAAACCTTTTGCGCAGCGGGACTTTAGTGGGGACCTTCAAGATGGATGTTGGGACTGTTTACTCCCAGCCTGGTAATTTAGCATTTCCATCATGGGAGGGAAAAAAAAAAAAGTTTGTCCGACCGACCTTGGGGACTATATTAAATCAATTTATTTACTGTCATCCAGAGCACCAGTTTTACCACAAGTGGGCCATCCTCTCCGATCCTGATGACATCACGGCGGGTTGCAAAGGATACGTCAAATGTGATATCGCTGTCGTTGGGAAGGGGGACAACATTAAGACTCCTCACAAAGCCAATGAGACGGACGAGGACGACATAGAGGGGTAAAGAGCAAAACACACCAGAGTGGCTCATTTCTGAACAGCAGATGGAGCTCCAGATGACAGTTTGTAAATGTGTCTCTGTTTCTGTGCTCCAGAAATCTTTTGCTCCCAGAAGGCATTCCCGCTGAGAGGCAGTGGGCGCGGTTTTACGTCAAGATCTACCGCGCCGAGGGGCTTCCCAAAATGAACACCACCATCATGGCTAATGTGAAGAAGGCCTTCATAGGAGAGAACAGAGATCTGGTGGACCCGTACGTTCAAGTGCAATTCGCAGGACAGAAGGTATCCATGTTTTAGACAAAATGATCTTTCTGCGAACTCACGATCTATTCATTAGATTTTATTTTCTGCGATTTGTCGAGTTTGTTTTGTTGTGGTTCAGTTCTCTTCTGTGTCTCCAGGGAAAGACTTCCGTGCAGAAGAGCAGCTACGAACCCATCTGGAACGAGCAGATCGTCTTCACCGAGCTGTTCCCGCCTCTCTGCAAGCGGATCAAGGTCCAGATCAGAGACTCGGATAAGGTCAACGACGTCGCTATAGGAACCCACTTCATCGATCTGCGCAAAATATCAAACGATGGCGACAAAGGTAAGATTGAAATTGTGAGGTTAGTTATAGAAGCTCATGAAGTGAGCCGTGACCCTCTTGGAATGTCTGTTATCAGCCAGAATTTATGAATACATCTATTAAAGTCACTTAAAAATGTTATTGGGCCTCTTACATGCTTTTCTTAAGCCTTTCAGAGTAAACTATATCCATATTTATGATCGTATGTTATGTTTTTTATTATTTATAAAATTACTTAATTATTTATTTACTTATTTTTGGTAAAGTAAACCTCAAAATAGTTGATTTTACATGATATTGGCCCTATAAAGTGTACTCAGAAGAAATACAAAATGAAAAACTGAAGATTATTTGTGTGAAATGAGCTAAAAAATGCAAAAAACAGCTTAACTTTATTTTAATGTTTGCCCTAAATGCAGTTTCTCCTAATTATACAAATATAAACGTAATCAAAATTGTCTTTAGTTAGCGAATAAATATTAATATATGAGAGAAAGGTCGACATCTGCTTTGTTCTCTGCGATCTTCTTCAGGCTTTTTGCCCACTCTGGGTCCAGCGTGGGTCAACATGTACGGCTCCACCCGTCAGTACACGCTCATGGACGAGCACCAGGACCTGAATGAGGGAATCGGAGAGGGGGTGTCCTTCAGGGCCCGCCTCCTGCTCTCCGTGGCTGTGGAGATCCTGGACACCACGTCACCGGAGATCATCAGCTCCAGCGACGTTCAAGTGGAAGGAGTCTCCAACATCTCAGAGGTGAGAAGAGTCCAGTTTTGGACAGGAATCTCCACATTGTTTGCATTAAAGTGCCGTTCAGTTAGATTTTAAAATTCTTTTAGAGTGCCACTGGAAAAATGGAGGAGTTCTTCCTCTTTGGTTCCTTCCTGGAAGCCACCATGGTCGACAGAAAAATCGGAGACAAACCGATCACTTTTGAAATCACAATCGGTAACGAAGATGATTTTATTTTTTTTCCCCCACATTGATCTGAACACCACAAGTCAAAGAAATAGCGTTTGTCCTCTGTAAAATGCCCGTGCAACAGGTAACTATGGTAACCAGATAGACGGCGTTAGTAAATCCGCCGCCGCCAAGAAGAAAAAGAAAGACGGGGAGAGCGAAGACGAGGAAAACGAGCTGATCCTGAACTCCAGCGAGGATGAAGGAGAGGAGGACGGTGACCTCGTCTCAGTCTCCACCACTCCCCTCATGAGGCCCGTCATCACTGATAGGTCAGAGGTCACTCCACAAGATTTCAATTTGTTGGAAAAAAAAATTAAAATGAGCAAACTTTTCAGGAACTACTTCCATCTGCCGTACTTTGAGAAGAAACCATGTGTCTACATCAAGAGCTGGTGGCAAGACCAGAGGAGACGACTTTATAACTCCAACATCATGGATAAGATTGCAGATAAGCTGGTCAGGAGAAATTGTGCAAAAGTTGATATTCCTAGAGAGCATAAAATCAATCTAAATGAATAAATAGGTGTCATCTGACTTTTCTGTTATTTCCCTGCATTTCCGTACGTCTCCTGACAGGAAGAGGGTCTGAATGATGTTCAGGAGATCATCAAGACGGAGAAAGCCTTTCCTGAGCGCAGACTTAGAGGAGTGCTGGAGGAGCTCAGCGTCGGCTGCAGGTAAATCCTGATAAAAATCGAGCTTGTGTTCCAGCTGTCGCCAAGAAAAATGAGCGGTATTAAGCAGAAGTAGCAGGAAAAAGCCTTTAACTTTTAAATCTTATCAGATAATTAGGACTTTTATCTGTTTTGTAAATAAAGAGTTCTGGGTCTTTCTTCTGACCTTATGGCCTGTTACTGCAGAAACATTTATATAACTTGGGGAGCAGGAAGTGTCTTGACACGTGCTTCAAGAAAAAATGTGTCATTGTTCTTCCTTTTTAAGCAATTTATTTTCTTGCTCTTTCTTAAAGAGTGACAAAGTACAAAATGAAACTATATAAACTACAAAAGTTGCATTACCTGCGATAATGTATGAATTTTGCTGAAAATGGTGACGCAATTTACTTTAATTACTGAAAGGATTTGCTGAAGACGCAAAAGATATTTACAAAATGTTAAATTTGCTAAGAGACTGGAAATTTCGTTATGAAAGACCACTGAAGGTGACATAAAATTGTGAAAAATGTGTAGTAAAATTACTTAAAAATCCTTTATATATGCCAATTTAGCAAAAAGTGTGTTGCTGCTTAAATATGAGCTATACTCCAAATTAGCCCAAAAAACCTTAGTAGATGATAAATAAATAAATAAATAAATAAACCTTAGTACCATTATATGTCAAATTAGCCAAAAAAAAAGCTAGCTTGTTCCTTAAATACTAGCTAAACTCGAAAATAGCCTAAAATTCCACTGTAAACTAAATTCGTCAAAAATGTTAGCCTTTTGCTAAAATAGAAGCTAAACTCTTAATTAGCTTATAAACCTCATTAGATTGCAAATTAGCCGGAAACGTTAGCATGTTACTAAATATTAGCTAAATTCCAAAATAGCCTAAAATTCCTCAGTAAACTAAATTAGTCAAAAATGTTAGTCTTTTGCTTAAACAGAAGCTAAACTCCTAATTAGCTTAAAAACTGCAGTAGATAACAAATTAGCCCAAAATGTTAGCATGTTGCTAAAATATTAGCTAAATTAAAAACTGCCTAAAATTCCTCAGTAAGCTAAATTAGTCTAAACCGTTAGCCTGCTGTTGCCAAAGCATAAGCTAAACTCTTAATTAGCTTATAAAAACTTTAGTAGATAACAAATTAGCCAAAAAAAAGTTAGCATGTTGCTTAAATATTAGTTAAATTAGCACAAAAAACCTC
>NC_050535.1:7629020-7652586 GCF_002922805.2 Oryzias melastigma
ACATTGCTTAATTACTCGCTAAACTCCAAAATAGCCTTAAATTCCTCAATAAACTAAATCAGTCAAAAGTGTTAGCCTGTTGCTAAAAAAAGAAGCTGAACTCTAAATTAGCCAAACAAAAACACCAGGAGATTTGCCAAAAACGTTAGCATGTTGCTAAAATATTACATAAACTTTTGAAAACTGCTATAACAGATGAAAACAAATCCCATGAATGCTTTTAAAGGGTTGTTGCTAATCTTCTTAAAATGTTGAAATTTGAAAGACTTCCTCTTATTTTCTATGGGGCATATTTTGCTCAATATTTTAAAAACTATAAAGTCTATGAATACCAAAAATACACGCAGTAATGTTTTGACACCAAGATTGTTGAAATCGTGTGAATATGTGGCAAAAAACGTACGGAAAGGAGCAGGAGAATCCCTACATGCTTACTAAAGCATTCACACAAATTAATTTAAAGGCACAAAAATCAAATAAAAACGACAATAACACGATCTAAGATTAATGTGCTTGTCAAGGTCTAAATCCAAATAAAATCCAATAAAAAGACTTAAAATACATTTAACCAATAGGAGGGCAGGATGGCTCCAACATGGCTCTCTGTGCTTCTTGCAGCCGGTTTGTGGCTCTGGCCAACAAGGATGTGAACCTGGCTGGAAGAACCAAACTGGACCGAGAACGACTCAAATCCTGCATGAGAGAGATTGTAAGAATACTTTAAGTTTCGATCTCACATTAATCAGTTTTACTATGATATCAAGTACATTAGATAGAAACGTCCTGCTCCAGCAGCATCCATTACTACTGTTTATGTTGCAGGACAGCATGGGCCAACAGGCCAAGCAGCTGCGCAGTCAGGTCAAGAAAAACACAGTCAAAGACCGGCTCAAACTGGCTCAGAGCTTCCTGCAGAGGCTCCGATTTCTCGCCGACGAGGTACGGAGTCAAAAACTTGATCATTTGAACCATTTTCTCAAGGTAAATCTGTGTTTTCTCCAGCCTCAGCACAGCATTCCAGACGTCTTCATCTGGATGATGAGCAACAACAAACGCATCGCTTACGCTCGAGTCCCATCCAAAGACATCCTGTACTCAACGGTGGACGAGGAAACCGGCAAAGACTGTGGAAAAGTGAAAGCTGCTTTCCTTAAGGTGCCTCCGTATTTTGTGATTTAGAAAAAACCCAAAGGTTTATTCCTAAACTATGAAAGCATCAGTCATTGGAATCTGTGTCCACAGCTGCCGGGGAAGAAGAGCTTCGGTCCTGCCGGCTGGACCGTTCAGGCCAAACTGGAGTTGTATCTTTGGCTGGGGGTCAACAGGCAGCGGAAGGACTTCCTGAGCGGTCTGCCCAACGGGTTTGAAGAGGTCAAGGCGGCTCAAGGAGGACCTGGTCTTCTCTCCCTCCCTCCTGTGAGCCTCGTCTACGAAAGTAAGCAGCATTTAGCCTTTTTCAGATTTTTTGGGCTTTTTTGAAGTTTAGCTATTTTTTCAGCTTCATGCCAGCTGTTGTGGCTAATTTGGGCTTTTTTCAGTTTTTTAGAATGTTGTGGAGTTTAGCTGATATTTCAGCTAAATGCTAGCTGTTTTGCTAATTTGGAGTTTTAAAAAGTTTTTAGGTTGTTTTGGAGTTTAGCTAATATTTCAGCCTCTGTTTCAGTTCAGCCACTAGTTGTTCGGCTAATTTAGGTTTTTAAAGTTTTTTTTAGGCTGTTTAGCTAATATTTCAGCTAAATGCTAGCTGTTTTGGCTAATTTGGTCTTTTTTCAGTTTTTTAGAATGTTTTGGAGTTTAGCTAATATTTCAGCCTCTGTTTCAGTTCAGCCACTAGCTGTTTGGCTAATTTAGGTTTTTAACGTTTTTTTTAGGCTGTTTAGCAAATATTTCAGCTAAATGTTAGCTGTTTTGGCTAATTTGGGCTTTTCTTTTTAAGTTTTGTAGGGTGTTTTGGAGTTTAGCAAATATTTCAGCTACATTCTAGCTGTTTTGGCTAATTTGGGCTTTTTTCAGTTTTTTAGAATGTTTTGGACTTCAGCTGATATTTCGGCTAAACGCTAGCTGTTTTGCTAAGTTGGAGTTTTAAAAAGTTTTTAGGTTGCTTTGGAGTTTAGCTGATATTTCAGCTAAATGCTAGCCATTTTGATTAATTTAGGCTTTTTCCGCTATTTTGAGGCTATTTCGAAGTTTAGCAAATTCTTCAACTCCATGCTAGCTGTTTTGGCGAACCTAAGACTTTTTTTTTTGCTTTTTAGGCTAATTTGACTAGTCTAATCCAGCAAATATTTCAGCTGGGTATCGACTTCAGCTTTTTTAGTTATCAATATTTGCACTCTATAACTATCAACGTTTTTAGCATCTTTAGTGGCAAAAATTCAGCTCACAGCATTCAACTAGCATTATTACAGGTAATGCTATGTATCTAGTTAAATAGTGTTAAATAGTTAAGTTTCTAAAGTTTTAAAAATTTACTTTAAGAGTGTTCAATAAATGTTTATACTTTTCAGCCCATGACGTGTTTTGAATGTTGGCCCCTTGTGCAATTGAGACACCTCTGAAATAAAGTAAACTTGTATTTTTCTTATCTCTAACAGGCCAAATGTACAAAAAAATGTTGAAAGTTATCTGCACCATGGGGCGGAGCTACAGGGGGCAGCAAAAATAATAGCCGACCCTCTATTTTGGAGTCAATAATAGCATCATAATTGAAATTGTTTTTTAAAAGATAATAAATAGAAGCTTTTATAAGCATAAATTAGTAATAACAATCATAAAACTGTTTAAAAATACATATTTTTATGTATTTCCACCAAAGTAAAAAATAAAAATCATCTTTCTCACCAGTGAAGCAGGTGTTTCAGCTGCGAGCGCACATGTACCAGGCCCGCAGTCTGTTCGCCGCAGACAGCAGCGGCCTCTCGGACCCCTTCGCCCGCGTCTTCTTCTCCACGCACAGCCAGGTTACCGAGGTAACGGCACGGAGCTTTGAGGAGCGTCGTCTTCTTGTCGGCATGCGGTTGCATCATACTCACATGAATCCTGCTGACGTTCAGGTTCTGAGCGAGACGCTTTGCCCCACCTGGGACCAGCTGCTGGTGTTTGATGATGTGGAGCTGTTCGGGGAAGCCAGCGAGCTGAGAGACGATCCTCCGATCATCGTGGTTGAAATTTATGATCAGGATACTGTGGTAGGGCGCTTTGAACCTCTCCACTGCAGTTATTCCAAATGATATTTCTTCATGTGATTGAAAATGTCTTCTTCTTTTCATTCCCGTTTTCCATCTGTTTACCTTTCCCTTCCATGTGAATCATTTCTGCTGAATAAATCAGAGTTCAAACCTCTGTAACCTGAGAATTCTTCATGAAAGTTCCTCACAAACATTTAAAAAGTTAATTATTTTGAACAACACTGCCACCAAGTGGCTGTTCTGTTAACTGCCCCACCTGTGTCTAACCCCCTTTTGTCCCCCTTATATTGTATCGGTGTTCTGCATGATGTAGGGAAAGGCCGAATTCATCGGCCGAACGTTCGCTAAGCCGACGATCAAGATGTGCGACGAGCATTACGGGCCTCCGAGGTTCCCGCCGCAGCTGGAGTACTTCCAGATCTACAGAGGGAACTGCACCGCCGGCGAGCTGCTGGCGGCCTTCGAGCTGCTGCAGGTCAAGTATCTCAACTGCATCATAATCCGACTTCCCGCTCTTCGTTCTATCTCTCCTTTCTTTCCTTTCCTAAATATGTGTTTTCCGCGTTTTTCTCCTCCTGCTTCCTGCAGATCCCCTTTGATGCAGAAGAGATCAGACGCGCTCTGATCGCTGTCCATGACTTTGCTGTTCCTAAAATAAAGGTTTTCCTTTCATCCTCTTTTCATCCTGCTAATTGTGCCAATGCTTAGTAATTATTCACACCTTACTGACTGTCCTGCTCCTTTCTGAATGTTTTTCAGCACATAAAAACTCAATCACACTTTCAGCGATTTTACCCAAGTATCAAAACATTCCGCTTATTCAGGACATTACTATTTGTATTTTTGGTATTCATAAACTATAGTTTTTGAAATATTGAGCAAAGTATGACTCATTAGAAATGAATAAGATAGTCTTCCATTTAAAAAAATTAAGTAGATTAGCAACAAGCCTTTAAATATATTCATTGGCAATGTTTAATATTTTATTTTAATTTAAAAAATGGAATTTAACTAATATTTGTTTTTGACTAATTTTGTTTTAGGCAATCTGGAGTTTAGCTAGTATTTAAGCAACGATTTGGCTTCTTTGACTAATTTTGCATCTACTGAGGTTTTTTGGGTTTTCTATTTTAGCAACATGATAACATTTTTGGCTTATTTGTTATCTTCTACTACTGTTTTTTTAGGCTAATTTAGAGTTTAGCTTCTATTTAAGCAGCAAGTTTTTTTCCATTTAATTTTTGGCTATTTTGGAGTTTAGCTAGTATTTAGCTTTTTAGCTTTTTTGGCTAACTAGGCATCTACTGAGGTTTTTTATGCTAATTTTGAATTTAGCTTCTGTTTTAGCATCATGCTAACGTTTTAGACTAATTTATTATCTACTGGGGTTTTTAGGCTAATTTAGAGTTTAGCTTCTATTTTAGCAACATGCTAACATTTTAGACTAATTTAGTTTACTGAGAAATTTTAGGCTATTTTGGAGTTTACTTAATATTTTACCAACATGCTAACATTTCTGGCTAATTGCTTTTTATTTTTTTAACTAAATTTTTTTTTTTTTAGCAAATTTAGTGTTTAGCTTCTCTTTTAGTAACATGCTAACGCTTTTTGCTAATTTGTTATCTACTGAGGTTTTTAGGCTAATTTAGAGTTTAGCTTCTATTTTAGCAACATGCTAACGTTTTTTTGGCTAATTTAGTTTACTGAGGAATTTTTGACTATTTTGGAGTTTAGCTAGTTTTTATGAACAAGCTTATTTCTTAGGCTAATTTGGGATCCACTGTTTTTTTATAGTAATTTGGAGTTTAGCTTCTATTTTAGCAACATGCTAACGTTTTTGGCCAATTTGTTATGTACTGAAGTTTTTTTTAGACTAATTTAGAGTTTAGCTTCTGTTTATTAACAATATGCTAACGTTTTTGACTAGCTTGAATTTAAGCAACGAGCTAGCTTTTTTTTGGCTAATTTGGCTTCTACTGAGGGTTTTTGGGTTAATTTGGAGTGTAGCTCACAATTAAGTAACAGTCTCAATATTTTTGTAAAATTGGCATGGTTAGGAAATTTTTTTTTGTAATTTTACTACAAATTTTTCAGAAATTTTGTTCTATTTTAGCGGTCTTTCATGGCTCTTTAACAAAATTTCCAGTCTTTTAGCAAATTTCACTTTTTACAAATAGCTTTTGCATTTTCAGCAAATCCCTTCAACAATTAAAGTAAATTGCGTCACCATTTTCTGCAAAAAGCCTCAGCATCTTCAGTGACTACTTTCAGCAGAAAGTAGTATTATCGCAGGTAATGCAGCTTTTCTAGTTCTGATTGTAATGCCGTCTGCGTTCCCCCTCAGCACCCGAGTCTTTTCATTTTGACTTTGTCCGTCTTCCTAAAGTTGACTCGTACAGACATTCTTTTGGTTGTTTTTCCTTTAGATGTGTTTCAAAGACAGTTTCTGCTTTTTTTTAGATTGGTCAAGGAGGCAAAGCCGACCTTCCCCCCATTGAAGGGTCAACAGACTCGGAGCGCGGACCCATCCTCCCTGTCCCTCTGGGCATCAGACCTGTTCTGAGTCGCTACCGCATAGAGGTGAATTGAATCTGCCGCTCTGACTCTGTGCTTGCTCTTGAAGAGATCTCCCTGGCTTACTTTAGTGTGCTTCAGGTTTTGTTCTGGGGGTTAAGAGACCTGAAAAGGATCAACTTGGCTCAGGTGGATCGGCCCCGAGTGGACATCGAGTGTGCAGGTCGAGGAGTTCAATCTGTGCTCATCCAGAACTACAAGAAGAATCCAAACTTCAGCACTCTCGTCAAATGGTTTGAAGTGGTGAGTGGACCGGCTGTCTTTACAATAAAGTGAAATTTAATGATTAAATCCTTCTTTCTTTTTTTTTTTTTTTTTCTTGGTGCTTAAAGGACCTTCCAGAAAACGAGCTTCTCCATCCTCCTCTCAACATCAGGGTGGTGGACTGTAGAGCGTTCGGGCGCTACATCCTGGTGGGATCTCACGCCGTCTCCAGCCTCAGACGCTTCATCTACAGTCCGCCGGACAAAACCTCCAACAACTGGGCATCTGCAGGTGCCAACACTCCACCCTCTGATAAAACTCTCACAAGCAGACTCCCATTAAACTGTAATATACACATTTTTTACTCCTTTTATCTTGTAGTAAACCAATAATAACTGACAGAACCATAAACAGTGAAAAAACTTTTTTTTTGCTTAATTAAAAATCAATTTTTGGACCTTATTCAATGCTTTTGGGTGCTTTTTTCATTAATTAAAATTGCTGATTGTCCTAAATAAATGACATCTTGTAAAAATTTCTTAGCTATTTTGAATTAAAATAATTTGTTGTTGATCATTCATCTTTAGTATTTCTCCTATAAATGTCAGTTTGAACAAGTTAGAGCAGGAAACAGCTGACATTAAGTGACATAAAGCTTCAATTTACCCTTTACAGAAGCAAATTTTTAATAAACTACCGACACTCTGCAGAAACTATGTCCTAGAAACGACATAATTTTTCGATTTTGGTAAAAATGACCTAATCGTAATGAAAAGACAACTAGGAGCGCATTGAAATTAGATCAAAACATGATCTTTTATGCTTATTTAAAGAAAATGTTTCAACATTTGAGCTTAATTCTAATTGTTTGTGTCAAAGCTTTTAAAATCACTTAATTTTAATCCTTTCTATATATAAAAAACAATTAACAGCAACTTTTATTAATGATTAATTTGGTTTTTTGGGGAGTTTTTGCCCTTTAACATCATCTCTTCTACTTTTGTGCTTAAAGTTTCTGTTGTTGAAGTTTACTCCTGTGTAAGTTTAAGGACATAAAAGCTGTTCATAGAGCTCTCTGTAAGTGTTAAACCTTTACTTCTGATGTAGCTCTCTTGTTCATAAAGAAGAAATCCTCTTCTTTATTAACTGCTCTCGTTTCTGTGCTTCCTTTCCTTCTGCCCTGACCATCACTCTCACCTGTGTCCGCTCTCCACCCATCATCTCACTCCTCTTCTGCATGTTCCTGCCTGTTCTGTCCTTTCCCGTCCTGCTGCCTCCTCCTGCTGCTGCTGTCTTTAACCCTCGACTGCAATCCAGCTAAGCTAATGAATGGCTACATGGTCCTAACCAATGGCAGCTCCCAGCCCCGCCCCTTACCCAGCCTTTCTTCCCGCGCCTTTTCTCGTCCTGCAGGTGACGTCGTCGTCAATTTGGACACGGAGCCTCAAATCAGAAAGATGGACACGGTGGTCAAATTAGATGCTGTGAGCTCTAAAATTATTATCTCAACCCTGTCTTTCTAAAAACCCTGATCATTCTTACCTGCTCTTATATATGTACTTCTATGCTTAATCCATCCACTCTGTGCATGAATCCTTGTGATGTCCTTCCGTCGTAGATGTCTGACGCTGTTGTGAAAGTTGACATGGTGAGTGGCTTCCATCCAGATGTTACACAGACTGACATGTTTCATAAGAAGTCTGGTTGCAGAGAATCACTGTCCCTTTTCGACAGACTGAAGAAGAAGCTGATAAAGAGAAAAAGAAGAAGAAGAAGAAAAAGAAGGGAGGAATGGATGAAGAAGAGGAGACCGATGAGAGAGTGCTGGACTGGTGGTCGAAATATTTCGCCTCAATAGAGACCCTGAAGGAGGTAATCTGTCATTTCATAGTTTTACTGGATGACTTTAATGATTGTTTTGAACTCTCTGGATGTGTTTGTGTCAGACTCTCAGGACTCAGGAGGCAGCTCATGCAGAGGCAGAGGAGAGAGAAGAAATGGAGATAGCTGCAGAAGTAACTGGTATTGAACTTCATCACATCTGTCTCTGTAATTCCCCTAAAAAAATAATCATCAGTCCAATCTGTAGCTCTAATATTATCAATGTGGACAATGTGACTACAGTGTTTTTATGAATGATCATCTAGAGCAGAGGAGTCAAAGTCACTCGCACAAGGGGCCATAAAAAGCAACTTTCATGCCTGCTTTTCTTCCTCTTGTTCATTCCATGAACCCATCGTTCTTTCTGTGCATCACAGATGTATTATTCAAAACCTCCCTGCTCAGCGGCACAAAGGAAAGTTGGTTATTTTTAATTCAAGTCACTTTCGTTTTAGGCCTTTGCTACAGCAATATCTGCATCTCAACCTCCATTCTTCGCTTTTTTGTCTGCTTTTAATCTCCTTCACAACTATGTTATCAACATCAAACTGCATCACTGATCAGAAGTCAAACTTTCTTCTGAAAGGCTCCAAGATGAAGGAAAAGAGCAGAGAAAAGAAGAGCGCGAAGGACAAGAAGAAAGGTCAAACACTCGAAAGCTCAGAGAAAACACCGGTTAAATCAAAAGTGGATGAGCTGGTGGTGAGTGTTTCAGAAAAATATGAGCTGGAACACAAATTTTTAAGAACATTTGAGAGTTTTCTGCTGACCGGATCATGCAGGTGTTCAACAAGGAGCTGGAGAGCGAGTTTGGTAGCTTTGAAGATTGGCTTCATACCTTTAACTTGTACAGAGGAAAAGCTGGAGATGATGATGAACACGCTCTGGATGATGACAGGATCGTTGGCAGGTTCAAGGTGAGAAAACAACAACCGTGCCACCAGATTTTGATATATTGACGTTTGGTTAAGGAGCCCTACGCGTCAAAAATTGACGTTTTAGGTGTCCCCATCTCATTGTTTTTGACGTGCTGGCTGCTCCAATCAAATCAGGGCTCCCCAACCAGCGGGCCACATACTGGTACCAATTCTGTACCAGTATGTGGACTGCACCAGTACCCTAACCCTAACCTTGTACCGGACGCTGACCAGAACTGGTACTGTGGGCGTCCACTACCGGATGTGATACCAGTTTGCGCACCGGGTTAGGGTACTGACATGTGTCTTGAGGACTGGTCCGCCTCCGACAAGACGCCCAGACCCCTGATTTAACGGGTATAGTCGGCACTACAAAAAACAACGACACAAACCACACCAGTACCGTAACCCTGTACTGGACGTGGACCGGAATTAGTATTGCGTACATCCGCGACCAGACATGATACTGGTTTGCGTACCAGGTTAGGGTACTGGTGCAATTCACTTGGTGTTTTTTCTGACGTGCTGGCTGTTCCCATTAAACCAAGGCTTTATTAAGTCAAGTACAGATAATCTACAAGGAATCACTCTCAATCTGAGATGCAAGATGACGAACCAGAGCCGTGGCGGTCAAGAACAGGAGCACGGGCGACCCACCTGGAATCTGAAATCTCTCCTACTCCCCCAGGGGAGTAGGAGTCATCGTCATGTTGAGATGTTGAAACTATGTGGAGATATTGGTTCATGGTCATGTTGAGATGTTGGATCTTTGTGGAGATATTGGGTCATGGTTATGTTGAGATGTTGGATCTTTGTGGAGATATTGGGTCATGGTTATGTTGAGATGTTGGATCTTTGTGGAGATGTTGGGTGAGGTCCGGATAAGATGTTAGATCTAAGTAGAGATATTTGTTTTTAGCCTGTAATAAGATGTTTTCATCTGATTTGAGGTGCTTAATGATTGGACAGCAAGCTTTAGTGAAATTTCGATTAATACATTTCGACTTTTAGAAAAAATAGACCAACCCTCTTATTTGGGTGTTGCCACTGTATCACTGTATGAGGGTTCCACACGTAAAGCATAGTTAGTGTGAAATTGGCATTGTTGCGACAGTTCCTCTTCAGATGCCAAAAACCTCATGGGGAGCATCGTCATGTCTTGTCTCCATACCTTGGACTTTTTAATTTGGATTTTTAAATGGTTCAATAACAGATGGGGTTTTCATTACTAATTTGCGATTTAAACAAAGTAGTGCTTTTTCGAGGTCATAGGCCCTTGCCTCATATTTTCGATGTTTTTGTGAGATGTTTTGAAAAAATGTTGGGACATATTTGATGAGTTGTAATTGTTTGGGAAGGTTGGGGGTTTGAATTCAGATGATATAGTACAGCAGATATACATTTGTCATAATCTGGCTATTTTGAAAGAAACTGGGTCTTAAACTGGCTATTTTAAACATTTAGGGATGTTAGGGATCAAGTTTGAGAAGTTGGACCTAATATTGAAATATCAGGTGAATTAACCTGATTGACTGGACCAATATGTCAATCAAAAACCAATAGGGGATTATGGGATACGGTTGTGGAGAAATTGGGTGTAATGAGATCCTGAGCTTCACTCTGATTGGTTGAACATTTAGTGTTAGGGTAACGGTGCAGTCCACGTGGTTGCTTTTTGACGTGCTGGCTGCTCTCATTTAATACAGGTGTCCTGACGTTTTGTTGGACGCAGACCGGTCCTCAGAACACAGGTGGTATCGGTACTCTATAACCCTGATCTGGTACCCTAACCCTGTACCAGAACTGATACTGCGCACATCCGCTAATGGACGTGGAACTGACACTGCATGTGTCTCAACTAAACGTGCTGTACTACAAAAAAAGTGCCTGGACCCCTGATTTAATGGGAAAACAATGAGTTGGGGACACCCAAAACATCAAAAAGGGACACGGAGGGGTCCTTACCCATGACTTTTGAATAAAAATGTGTTGATCATGCAGCTGAGCCTGCTCTCTAAAAATAAAATATACATATACTAATACTTTTTTGTCTTGAAACCAGGGATCCTTGTGTATGTATAAGCTCCCTCTGTCTGAGGAGATCACAAGAGAAGCAGGATATGATCCAAACATGGGGATGTTCCAGAGCATTCCTCACAATGATCCCATTAATGTCCTTGTTCGGATCTATGTGGTCAGGGTGGGTGACATTCTTCAAGTTATTGTCTATAACAAATCCCTGGCAATAATAATTTAAAAAAAGTTAAGCTCATGTCTCACATTCTCTCCACCAGGCAACAGACCTCCACCCAGCGGATATTAACGGTAAGGCCGATCCTTACATCGTCATCAAGTTGGGCAAAACAGAAGTCAAGGACAAAGAGAACTACATCTCCAAGCAGCTAAACCCCGTTTTTGGCAAGTGAGTTAAATGGAAAGCTGCTCTTTATGAAAACATAAATCATCTCATCTAATGCAGGTTTCAACAAGTACCACACTTCATGTTCGTTTGTACTTAGATCATTTGACATTGAGGCTACATTCCCGATGGAGTCTATGCTGACGGTGTCTGTGTACGACTGGGACCTGGTGGGAACCGATGATCTGATCGGAGAAACTAAGATCGACTTGGAGAACCGCTTCTACAGCAAATTCAGAGCAACGTGTGGGATTTCATCCAGCTACTCTGTGTAAGTGGGACCAAGATTTATCCAAATGAATTAATGGCCAGAAGAATAAACTCAGGTATAGTTCCATCCACCAAGACCAAGTGGGCCCCACATGGTTTAAAAGTGGGCGGAAAATGTGAGCCCAAATAGGTTTGTCCACCGTTTCTGTGGTGGCCCCACCTTTGTTTGCCCACATTGACTTCAGTGGACAGTCAGTGAGTAGGCTAGCTATGCTATAAAGCCACCTGGTGGACAGCAGAGCTCCCTGGCCCAATACAGTGGAGCATGCTAGCTTGCTACAGCTGAGCTTGCTAGCTAAAAAAGAGGAGCATGCTTGCTCAATTAAGCAGAGCTCGCTAGCTTGTTGTAGAGGAGCTAGCTAGCATGCTACAGTGATGCTCTTTACCTTTATAGAGATGAGCTCACTAGCTCGCAACAGCAGAGCTCGATAGCATGCTACAGTGAAGCTTGCTAGCGTGCTGCAATGGAGCTTGAGTCAGTGGAGCACACTAGAATGCTACAGTGGAGCTCACTAGCTTGCTACAGTGAACCTTGCTAGCTTGCTACAAAGGAGCTCATTAGCTTGGTACAGTGGAGCTAATTAGCATACTACAGAAGAGCTCCCTAGCATGCTACTGAAGAGCTAACTAACATGCTACATTGGAGCTTGCTAGCATGCTACAGTGGAGCTCGCTAGGATAGTACGGAGGAGTTCACTAGCATGCTACAGTGGAGCTCGATAGCATGCTACACTGGAGCTTGCTAGCATGCTACAGTGGAGCTCGCTAGGATGCTACGGAGGAGCTCACTAGCATGCTACAGTGGAGCTCGCTAGCATGCTACACTGTCCATAAGGCAGTGCTTATGGACAGTAGGTTAGCTAGCAAGCTAACCTACTGAATCCCCACTTAAGTCAATGTGGGCAACACAGGTGGGGCCACCACAGAAAATGCAGACAAACCCAATTGAGGCCCACATTTTCTGCCCACTTTTAAACCATATGGGCCCCACTTTTCCTTGTTTCCTCTTTGATATTAGTCATGGATACAATATTTGGCGAGACCCCATGAAACCCACCCAGATCCTGACCAGACTCTGCAAAGAAGGCAAGATCGACGGACCACATTATGGGCCTGGAGGGAAAGTCAAGGTGGCCAACCGAATTTTTACGGGACCAACGGAAATCGAGGATGAAAACGGTATAAATACATTTGATTTCCCAAACTTCCTCTTTTCATCATTGACATGTGTTTGTAGCTGTCTTGATTTGTCATTATGTTCAGGTCTGAAGAAGCAGACTGAGGAGCATTTAGCCCTGACTGTGTTGAACCATTGGGAGGAAATCCCCAGAGTCGGCTGCAAGCTCGTACCTGAACACGTAGAGACCAGACCTCTGTTGAACCCTGACAAACCAGGAATCGAACAGGTAGGACATCATGTCTGAGCCAATACAATGATTAGGAATGTAGGGAAAAATTGAGATACATCGTGATGCTTAATTTGGTGATACTTGTATCAATTTAAGATGCTGATAAGATGATATTTAATTAATTATTTAGTCTCATCGTCGGCGTCTTTCTTTAGTTGTTCACTGAAACCCTCGACCACTAGATGGCAGCACACATGTACTACTTAGTATGACTTAGCTTTTTTAAAATCATTAACTTAAAGAAAAGTTGTTCTGGTATATTCTTGGGCTTTATTGTACCATGTATCGTGTATCGCGATACACTAAATGTATCACATATCCTGGTACAGTCTCATGATACATGTATCACGATACGTATCGTATCAGCAGATTCTTACCAATACACACCACTATTAATGACATAATCAGTTGTAATAGATGCCTTTGTTTTTGATGGTTTTAGGGCCGCATTGAGATGTGGGTGGACATGTTCCCCTCAGACATGCCCGCTCCTGGACCTGCACTCGATATTTCACCACGGAAACCAAAGAGGTACAAACTGATAGAACAAATCTACGATTGTCACTTTCAATTATTATATTTTTTGTATTTACCTCAAAATAAGCAGCAATGAGCAGACTATTTAGAAGTTGTTTTCAGCAGAATATGTCCTCATGGTGAGTCTGTTCCACTATTAGTGCAGAGAAACAGGATCTGAATGTATGTTTTCATGTCAAACATAAGTACAACTGTGTATGTGTTCCTTCCTCCTCCCCCCCTTACCAGATATGAGCTCAGGGTGATTATTTGGAATACAGATGAAGTAATTCTGGAGGACGATGATTACTTCACTGGGGAAAAGTCCAGTGACATATTTGTCAGGGGGTAGGTACAGAGGGTCGAGGCAGCCACGCCTCTTCCCGTGGGTGTCAGCTGTGTGTGGATTTCTTTTTTTTTTAGCAGTTAACCTGTTTTTGTTTTCATTTTGTGTGTTTGTGTGTGGTGTCCGTGTGTGGTGTGTTCTCCTCTCTTGTCTGTCGTCCTCTCTCTCTTTTCTCTGGTCAATGCCGTTGTCTAGCTTTGAGCTTCGTGTTATTATTTGGAACACTGATGACGTAATTCTAGAGGACGATGCTTTCATGACAGGAGAGAAGATGTCTGACATCTATGTCAGGGGGTAAACACACAAATCCATCGCATGGCTCGTTCTAACCCCTTGCTGTGCTCCTCCTGAAACCCCCCGATCATTTATTTCAGAAATTTGAGAATTAAATTTGGATGCAGCACAAAACTTAGGCGTTACCTAAAACACTAAGGACCAAACCAAAACACCAATAAAATGTCAATTTGAACTCTTATCTTTGTGCAATCCATTGAAAAAGGTCATGGCTGTAGACAATATGGCGCCTTACATCAGGGGTGTCAAACTTAATCGCACAAGGAGATAAAATCCGAAACACAGCTTAGATCACAGGCCGAACAGGATAAACATTTATTGAACACGCAAAAGCTACATTTTTAAAATGTTAAAATTTTAACTTACTAGGATAATTATTAACAATATGTAAAGCATTACCTGTGATAATTCTAGTGTGAATGCTGTAAGCTGAATTTGTTCGCTAAAGATGCTAGTGCTAATAGCTCAAGATGCTGAAATTAATAGCTGAAAACACTGAAGTGAAAAGCTGAAAACGCTGAAGCTAATAGCCAGCTAAAATGTTAGCTAAATGGCAAATTAGTCAAAAAAAATTTTTTTTATTGGTTAGCCAAAACAGCTAGCATAAAGCTAAGAAAATAGCTAAACTCCACAACATCCAAAAAACTTAAAAAGAAAAGCTGAAATAAGCCAAAACTGCTAGCATGTAGCTAAAATATTAGCTAAACTCCAAAACAGCCTAAAAATACTTAAAAAGAAAAGCCGAAATTAGCCAAAACAGCTAGCACGTAACGGAAATATTAGCCAAACTCCAAAATAGTCTAAAAAAATCGTAGTAAATTGCTAATTTTTAAAACTCTAAAACCGTAACTTTTTAACATACAGTAATTATGAATAATGAAAAGGCAGAAATATTATTCCAGAATAAACTTAAACATTAAACTCTCAATATTTTACTCTCCATTAAAATATATTTTGTCAAAATTATACAAATTAAAAAAAGAAGTGCAAAGATAATATCAAGCCATTAATAACATACAATTATCTGGAGGGCCAGATATAATTACTTGGGGGGTCGGATTCGGCCCCCGGGCCTTGACTTTGACACAAGGGCCTTACATCATTAGCCGGAAGCAGAAGCTACACAACTTAGCCTAAAGCTAACTCATGTGTTGAGAATTGTTCAAAATACTTCTGTTAAACCTTAAAAATTGTAAAGAAAAAGCCTGGAGCATGATTCAGACATTTAGATTTACATTTTTGGACATGTGCTAGAAAACAGTAAACAAAGAAGAAGAAGCCCCTCCCTGCTTGTCCAGTGTGAACACCATATGCTAAAAGTGTGTTTTTGAATGTAGCACTACAGTTCTTTCTGCTCATTAGCCGACTCAAGTGTCTCCTCATTCAAATTGATTGAGCACAGATAATCCATGCAATCAGAGGCAAGGAGTGCAGGGAGAACTGGAGAACAGGCAAGGTGGTAGATCTTAATGATCAGGATTGGGTAAACCAATCTGCACTGGAGTGTATTTCCACTTCTGAAAAAAATGTTGCTTTGGATGCAAAAGTATATTAATAAGTAGGTGGAATTCAATTTATGTAAGGTTATAATGGATATCAGAGAACCTTACAGGGTAATTTTGAAACTACTTTTCTTGATCTGTTTGAAAAACTTGTTTACGGTTGGTTATCAAATGTCATAGCAGGGAAACGACCAGCTTTACAAATATTAAAACTACAAATTAAACAAAAAATATGGAAAGCAAGACAGATGTCTAGTTAAATAGTAAATATTGGGTTACAGCACCCCCCTGGGTCTCTGGAATGAGAAATTTGATTTCACCCCCAGAGTTATGGGATGGGATCCCCTCCATTTTACTGAAGTGGTTTGGTCCTGTGCTGCTGCAAAACCTAAAAAGCACTAAATCAATCAAATTTAATAAAGTAAAAAAAGGGACTCTTGCATGACAGTACACTGTTTTTATACCTCACTGAGCACTTTATTCAGAATGGCATACTAAATTTGAAAAACTAATTACGACAAACATGAGAAAGACTGCAAGAATTAAACTCTGCTGCTAATATTTATGATAGTTTATCCCAGTTTGGCAACAATGAGCATAAATTATGGAAATATTTCTATGAGTTGACATTTTACTGATGGCTTAAGCTATGAATATTCAAACAAAACTGAGAAAGGATTTATGTTTTTTTTAAGTTCATCACCATCAGTAGAAAGATTTATCCAGTTTTTTAGCTAATTCATTCAAATACATAAAAGTTAGTTGATTTGATTTATGTTTTTTTTTGTAAACAACAGATGTGTGAAACTCATTTTATAAATAAAGAAATTAACAAAAGTTTGTAAGAAGAAAATAACTGTAATTACTAAGAATCATGGATATAGACTTTTGCAGTAATTATAGTGACTATTTACTCAAGTCAAGCAGAATTTAATTTAAGCTTGAAAATAAGTTATAGTGATATAATCCAGTTTAATTACACTTTAAAAAATTGTTGTGGTCCAACCACTTTTAGTACTTATACGTGCAAAACAATAATTGATTTAACCCTTTGGTGTTTTATCATCTAATCTTCTTAATGCGTTCTTGATACAGTGCTGAGTGAATTTTTGCATGCCTGCATGAGACAGCTTCTGTTTTATGTGCTTGTATCTATGTTGCCTGCATTAATAAAACTATTCCTTTTAAAAGTAATTCCCTAACTCTTTTTTTTAATTCAAACTCCTTTTTTTCCTGCTATTTTTATTTTAATTTCATCTGTGGACGTTCCATCTCTTGATATAGCTGGAAGAGTGCAACATCCATGACCAAATAGTGAATATTATAAAAGCTTATTAAAAATCTGACAGGAACTAAATTACAAGTGGAAGTTTTACAGATGGAAATTATTCTACCAGGCACATTAAATTAGCTCACATATCAGGCATGTTTTCTATTTTTTTGGTCCAAATTATGTTTTCCTAATTCAGCTTCCTGAAGCCTCTGTCCCTGCACACTTTAATTATCTCAGTTACCAAATATTTACACTTGCCTGCCCTCTTTGAAATTTGTCTAAAAGTAAATTTACGACTATTTACTTTGTGAATTTTGATAACTGAGAGCAGAATATTGTCTTTTCCTCCTGACAAAGGAGTCAGCCGAAAATAATAGTTATAAAAAGCTAAAAAAATAATGCTTAAGTTTATAACTAAACCCCTAATTTTAGCTTTTAATAAACATTTTGTATTTGTTTTAATTATTACTTGTGTGTGCATGGAAATATAAATAGTGTGAAACTCCAACATCAAATCAGTTTCTCATTAAAAATAGATTTTTATTCTAACAAGAATTCTGATTTGTTTTTGGGGAGACACATTTAATGTTAGCTGTAGCATCATCTCTCTTGTCTGGTACATTTTCTACCCAATGCATTTGACTCAACCTCTAAAATGTTATGGATTACTGACTGACAACTGCAAGTTTTTAGTTGTGTGTGTGTGTAAGCATGAGCTGACAAATTCTTTCATTTTGGAGATCCCTCAAATCTCACATCTGTTTGCACAGATGGCTCAAAGGGCAGCAGGAAGACAAGCAGGACACTGACGTGCATTACCACTCCCTGACTGGCGAGGGCAACTTTAACTGGCGCTTCGTCTTCCCCTTCGAATACCTGGTGGCTGAAGAGAAGATTGTCATCTCCAAGAAAGAGTCCATGTTCTCCTGGGACGAGACCGAGTACAAAATCCCTCCTCGTCTAACGCTGCAGGTCTGGGATGCAGATCACTTCTCAGCGGATGACTTCCTCGGTGAGAAATGACATCATATTGTAAATATTGTTTTAAATAAGTACATCTTGAATTTAAGCATCACAATTTAAAACTAGAAATGTTGCATTGGCTGCGATAATGCTGAAAGTAGTTGCTAAAGATGCTGAAGCTTTTGGTGGAAAATTATGACGTAATTTACTTTAATTACTGAAAGGATTTGAAGAAAATGCTAAATATATTTGCAACATATTAAATTTGCTAAAAGACGGGAAATTTCATTAAAGAACTGTAAAAGGGCCCTAAATTTTGGAAAAATTTGCCGTAAAACTGCTTAAAAATCCCTGAAACATGCCTATTTTGCAAAAATATTTAGTGTGCTGCTTAAATATGAGCTAAACTCCAAATTAGTCCAAAAAACCTTAATAGTTGCCAAATTAGCCAAACAAGCTAGCTTGTTGCCTAAATACTAGCTTAACTCCAAATTAGCATGAAAAATTCAGTAGAAAACAAATTAGCCAAAAAAGCTAGCTTATCGCTTAAATACTAGCTAAACTCCAAAATAGCCTAAAATTCCTCAGTAAACCAAATTAGTCAAAAACATTAACATGTTGCTAAAACAGAAGCTAAACCCCAAATTAGCCTGAAAACCTCAGTAGATGACAAATTAGCAAAAAACGTTAGCATGTTGCTAAAGTATTAGGTAAAAACATTTTTAAAAGTACTATAAAAGACTAAAACAGCCCATAAACATATTTCTGTTGCAAATCTACTTAAAATGTTGAAATTTGAAGACGTTTTCATTAATTTCCTATTGGGAATATTTTGCTCAATATTTCAAAAACTATCAAGTTTATGAATACCAAAAATACACAGAGTAATGTCCTGAACAACCTGAACTTTTTGATACCAAGACTGCTGAAATTGTGATTGAACGTGTTGGAAAATGTACAGAAAGGAGCATAAAAATCACTATAGTGTGAATGCTTACTAAGCATTTACACAATGATAATACAGCTGAAACATGAGCGGGAGAAACTTAAAAATTGTTACAGTGCAAGGATCTACAACAAGGCAAAATAATAAAAATAATTAACTTCTCCGGTAAATAAACAACATTCTAAACATTAAAATATGTGAAAAACTAACTAATTAAAAGTAAGAAAAAGTAAAGAAAAAAGAATAAAATAAAAAAACCAAGAAAAGTACCCAAAAACGCAAATGAAAAGTAGGCTAGCTGGGACAATGAAACTGACTGCTGTTTTCCACTTCCAGGTGCAATTGAGTTGGACCTAAACCGGTTCCCGCGGGGCGCTAAGACAGCCAAACAGTGCTCTCTCGACATGATCCGAAATGAACACGAGCTACCTACCATTTCCATCTTCAAGCAGAAGAGGGTGAAGGGATGGTGGCCGTTTGTAGCTCGCGATGAGAATGATGAGATGGAGCTCACGGTAAGCTTGTACTAGGAAAATACTGACAGTACTAGACTTTTGGATGAAAGGACCATCTTTTGATCTATATTAACACTTAAACACTGGAGCTTTTATTTACTGTGACTTTTCAACCCTTGACACCATCAACGTAATTCCAGTAGATTCTGACGAATGAAAAATATTTAGTGTGTTGTTTAAATATGAGCTAAACTCCAAATTAGCCAAAAGAAAAACCTAGCACATTGTTTAAATGCTAGATTAACTCCAAAATAGCCTAAAATTCCTTTGTAAACCAAATTAGTCGAAAAAGTTAGCCTGTTGCTAAAATAGAAGCTAAATTCTAAATTAGCCTATAAAAAACATAGTAAATAACAAATTAGCCAAAACTTTAGCCTGTTGCTAAAATATAAGCTAAACTCTAAATAAGCCTATTAAAACTTCGCTAGATAACAAATTAGCCAAAAATGTTTGCAGAAGCTAAACTCTAAGGTTATGTCTGAATTCCCTCAGTAATTACTAACTACTAAAAAAAAAAACTACATAGTTCTCTGGATTTTAAAGGCAATTCGGACACGATGCTCACATGAAGCTAAACTCCAAATTAGTCTAATACTTAAGTAGATTACAAATTATTAAAAAAAATGTTAGCCTGTTGCTAAAACAGAAGCTAATGTCTAAATTAGCCTAAAATACCCCAGTAGTTAACAAATTAGCCATAAATGTTAGCATGTTGCTAACGTATTAGGGAAGCTCCATTTTTTTCTTTCTATAAAAGAAACATAGCTCATGAATATGTTTTTGTTGCTAATCTACTAAAAATTCTGAAATTTGAAGATTTTCTCAATCATTTCTTAAGGCGCAAATTTTGCTCAGTATTTCAAAAACTATAAAGTTTATAAAAAACAAAAATAGAAGCAGCAATGTCCTGAACAAGCTGAACGTTTTGATACCCAGATTGCTAAAATCGCTGCAACTATGACTGAGTTTTTTACGTGCTCGCTCCACTTTTCTCCTTCAGAATCTACTGGTATTACGTTGATCGTGTTAACGGTTAAAAGGATGCTAAAGATTTTGTGTTTAAGCGTCACCGGTGATGCCTCAGGCGTTAAAGGGTTAAAAGCATTCCCAGTGGTCTTTTAATTATAATTATGCCAGTTTTAGCCAAAATAAAAATAAATATTTTGTATTTTGTGCTAGGACAAGTTTTTGACTTGATTCTGATTGTGACTACAGGGTAAGGTTGAAGCTGAACTCCACTTAGTGACTGCCGAGGAAGCAGAGAAAAGTCCTGTGGGACTGGGTCGAAATGAACCCGACCCACTGGAGAAACCAAAGTAAGTTCTGAACACGTTCCAACAACACATAAAGGTGGTTTTCAGTTCAACATGAATGCTTTCATTGGAAGACATCGTTCAAACAGTGCAAAAAGCAGAATTAAGATTTTTTCCCCTAATATCAGCTCTGCTCTCTGCACTGTCACTGTTACACTCGTTTCTGCTCCCACCATCTCTTTACGTGTCTCCCTGTCTTTCTCCTTCCCCTTCTTCTCCCTTTTTTGTGCACTCGACTCACCTTCTCCCCCCTTATTTGCCCCATCTGTGTTCCTTCCCTCCTTCTTTCTCTCCCTTCTACCTGAAAGTCGTCCGGATACAAGTCTTATGTGGTTTCTGGGCCCTCTGAAGTCCATTCGCTACTTCATCTGGCACAACTACCGCTGGCTGATCCTCAAGGCCCTGGGGCTGATCCTTCTGCTGCTCATGCTGGGCCTCTTCCTCTACTCAATCCCTGGCTATCTTGTCAAGAAGATACTGGGGGCCTGATGCGCTGGTAGCCTCTGCCCCCTCCTCATAACATCTTCTGTAGTGTCACCTCTCCTTCTCTTTCCTGTTCTGTGTTTGTTGGTCTTTCTTCAGCTTCCTGGTGTTTGCTGTAGTTTTGATTTAAGTGTTCTTCAAGTGCTCCTGTTCATTTTAAATGTGAATATTGTGCATTTTTGTCTTGAAGTTTCTTAATTATTAAAATGTTTTAGCCATTTAAGGCTGGTTCAAATTCTATGAGAAGCAAGACATTTGATCTTACAAGCATGGCTGCAAAAATATTAGCCTTCTTTTATAATTCAGCAGAGCGATTACCTCGTCATTGCAGCCTACATTTTGACGACTACAGAGCAGCACCTAAAGAAATAGCCATTTTTGAGCAGATTAAAGAGGAAAACTAAATGTTTGAAGCTGAAGAAAAGTAAATTAGTGTATGAACCCCACAATTTCAAACACCAGACAAAGCTTAAAGGGTTACCAAACAGGGAAGTTGGAGGCTGACTCCTCCCACAACTGAAATTTAAAAATCCAGTCAGAAGGGTGGGGCTGGAGAACAAGACTGTTATCATTACTGGAGCTGCAGATTATGACGTGAGACTTAAATGGTTTGGCCAATCACAAAATTCAAATGTAATACCGCGTTTCAACCTGTAGGGGGCAGCACGTCACAGACGGTTTTTGACTGTATTTTCATGAATTAAGGAAGTTTATTTTAATTTGACCAAAATTTGGCAACGACTAACAGACAGCACTTTAAAAAGCCCATTTTTTAGAGATCAACAGAAAAAGCCAAACAGCTAGCATATACTTGAAAAAATATCTAAATTTCAATATATCCTAAAAAACTAAATAAAAGCCTAAAACCAAAACAGCTAGCATCAAAATATTAGCCCAACTCAAAAATAGCTTAAAAACATCAAAAGAAAAGCCTAAACTTATCCAAAACAGTTAGCATGTAGCTGAAATATTAGCTAAACTCCAAAATAGCATAAATAAATCTTAGTAAATGTCAAAATAGTCCAAAAAATTTAACAGAATGACAGTTTTTAACTTTAAAACCATAATTTTTTGACATAGTTATAGATGATAAACAGGCAGGAATATTATTCCAGAATAAATCAACTTAAACCTTAAGTAACTTTAAATATTTTATTCTTCATAAAAATACAAAATTATACAAGTTAGAAATAAGCACAAGATAACATCGGGCCAATAATTACAATAAAATAAAATTATCTAGTGTGGTGGATATAATCACCCGGAGGGCCGGATCCGGCCCCTGGGCCTTGACTTTGAGACATGTGCTTTAAGTGTTTGGAACACCAAAACACCAAAATGGTTCTCTGGATGAGGCAGGATATTATGAGTCTTATCATTTCACAAACTCCAGCTTTTAACTCTATTTTTGAGAAGAGCAATCATGAATTCATATTTGTGCCTGCAGACAAAAAAAAAAAAAAAAATGGCGTCACTTCTGTCTGCTTTGCTTCTTCCAGAGCATGAACCAGCTTATCTCCTGTTGGATTATAACAATAGTTGTGTTCATGGGTCATGACCAGCCCTGGCCCTGGGCTTCATGGTGCCCTAGGCTAAACGTGATTTTGTTTTGTTTTATTAATGGTTTTAATTATTACATTTTACACAAAATGAGTGGAGTGTTAAACTGTAAAAAAAAAAAAAGGAAAAAAAATCATTGTAATTTGGTGTCCCATCCAGCAGATGGCACCCTAGGCAGCCGCCTGGCTTGCCTATGCCCACAGCCGGCCCTGGTCATGACATCTTAGCTTAACTTTGTATGACTGAGACAGTTGCACTTGTAGAAAAAATCCCAAAAAGTGCTTTCAGGTGTAGAAAAAAAGGTGTAGAAAAAAAAAAAAATCGATTCAGCGATATATCGCGATATTTCATTTGCCAATACTTGTGTCGATATTTAATTAATTATTTAAGAGCGTCCTTTATACTTAAACCCATGACCGCTAGTTGGCATTACAGAATACTGAGCCTCTTTGAGCAGCTCTGCACCGTATATAATAACAAAATCTCGTGATATGTATCGTATCGTGAGCTAGGTATCACGATACATATCGTATCGCCTAATTTTTGCCATTTTATTATTCCACTTCATTATAATTTTTTGTCTTGAATATATCAATAATATAAATGTGAATCATCAGCATGTTGTTTTACTTAAAAAAAACTAATCCAAGCTTTCTCTCTCTGTCTTTTATCCCTCCATGCTTCATTTTATATCTTCCTCATCTACATCCACCATTGCCTCACATCTCCTAAAACCTCCACTCGTCCCCATCCAGTCGCCCAGACACCACCTTCCTGTGGTTCCTCAGCCCCCTGAAAGCCATCCGCTACCTGGTGTGCAACCGCTACAAGTGGCTGATCATCAAGATCGTGCTGGTCCTGCTGCTGCTCATCATGGTGGGCCTCTTCCTCTACAGCATGCCGGGCTACCTAGTCAAGAAGTTGCTGGGGGCTTAAGGCACTGCTGGGAGGAAGAGGAGGGAGGTGGACGCCGGCTCAGAAACAAGACGGGAG
>NC_050535.1:7652732-7654225 GCF_002922805.2 Oryzias melastigma
AAAAATCCTGATCTAACTTCCTCGTGTTCAGATATATATTGTTAAATATGTAAATCCAAGCAGGGGTCTGCAACCTGAGACACATCCAGAAAAATTACAAATTGAATAAATAATTGGGTTTCTTTGGCATTTATGTTCAGATTTTTACCCTAAAGTATTCCTATATCAGTAAAATAAACTTTGTTTTAACCATCTCTGACATTACACTCAATTAAAAAGCCTTATGTGCTTCACCAGGCCTCCAAAATGCAGAAAACAGTTCAATTCAATATCAGAGCTGCTTATTAAAGCTTTAAAAAAATTAATTAGTGTCTTGTTACTATTTAGAGGCAAAGTTCTTATAAGTATATAATTGCAAGTAAATCGGCTGCAGCAGGATGATCTAATTTGACATACGGTGTATTTTATTTTGAAAGGAACCTCAAAAGTAGGAAGAATTTAAAGTAAACTATAGAAAATGTTAGAACTGTTATCATTCATGTCTTATAAATATATAAAAGCTGCAATTTATAAATGAATAGCCACACAGACATAAATAAGATGCTTTTTTTTTAAATGGTGAGGTGAAATTTTGCAGTAAAAACTGGACGTTAAAGGTTGCAGACCCCTGATATAAACAGCCTTTTGGTTTCTAATTGATGCTGCTGTAAATCTGTCGTTCTGCTCATAACTGAAGCATACAGAGAACACAAAGGGTCGTATTTTTGCATAATTTGAGAAACAGGTTTGTGAGTTGTGGACCCAAAAATGGTTGTTATTTACAGCAAATATAATCCCAACGGAAAACATAATTTTTTATCTTCTCCCGTCTGCTGTTTGTTTGTCCTGGATTTTATCGTTTCGTTTTTAGACGCTTTGAAAAGGACGTTCCAAAAGGTCTAACCTTCCTGTTTTTGAAAAGCTTTTTGCAGTCTTTGCACACTTCTTTAGAAGTAATAACGAGATAAATCAAACCTTTTTTTCCTGAAAATTCTCGTGAGACGCGGAACAACTTTAAACTGATCAGGAAACTCTTTGAGAAGGCGGGTGGTTAAACTGCAGTATTAACGATGAAAATCAGCGAAAAAAAGTCAGATCGGGGTTGAATTGTGTTTGCAAATAATCCAAATTTTATGGGTAACTTTCAAAACAAGGTTAAACTGGAAAAGTTGCATTACCTGCGATAATCCTAGTGTGAATGCTTTTTGCTGAAAGTAGTCGTAGAAAATACTGGAGCTTTTTGCTGAAAATGGTGACACAATTTAATGCTGAAGGGATTTGCTGAAAACGCTAAAGATATTTTCAAAATGTTAAATTTGCTAAAAGACTGGAAATTTCATTAAAGAACTATGAAAGAGTGCTGAAGATGACCTAAATTTCTGGAAGATTTGTAGTAAAATTCCTTAAAAATCCCAAATACATGCAAAAATATTTAGTTAATATTTACTCCAAATTAGCCCCAAAAAGCTAGCTCGTTTCTTGGATACTAGCTTAAGTCTAAAATTCCTCAGTAA
>NC_050535.1:7654255-7654445 GCF_002922805.2 Oryzias melastigma
AAAAACATTAGCCTATTGCTAAAATAGAAGCTGAACCCCAAATTAGCCTATAAAAACCCCAGTAGATAACAAACTAGCAAAAAACGTTAGCATTTGGCTAAAATATTAGCTAAACTCCAAATTAGCCTATAAAAACCCCAGTAGATAACAAATTAGCAAAAAACGTTAGCATGTGGCTAAAATATTAGCT
>NC_050535.1:7654474-7654744 GCF_002922805.2 Oryzias melastigma
GAAGCTAAACTCTAAATTAGGGTATAGAAACCTCAGTAGATAACAAATTAGCCTAAAATGTTAGCATAGCTGGAATTGAAGCTAAACTCCAAAATAGCTTGAAATTCTTCACTAGAATAAATTAGCCAAAAACGTTAGCATGTAGCTAAAATAGAAGCTAAACTCTAAAATATCTTGAAAATCCCCAGTAGACTATATTAGTCAAAGATGTTAGCATTTGGCTAAAATATTAGCTAAACTCTAAATTAGCCTAAAAAAACCTAAGTAGAA
>NC_050535.1:7654830-7679318 GCF_002922805.2 Oryzias melastigma
CAGTAGATAACAAATTAGCCAAAAACGTTAGCATGTTGCTAAAATTGAAGCTAAACTCTAAATTAGCCTATAAAAACCTCAGTAGATAACAAATTAGCCAAAAACTTTAGCATGTTGCTAAAATTGAAGCTAAACTCTAAATTAGCCTATAAAAACCTCAGTAGATAACAAATTAGCCAAAAACGTTAGCATGTTGCTAAAATATTAGCTAAACTCCCATTTTTTTTTTTAAAATTACTATAAAAAATGAAAATATATCCCATGAATATATTTAAAAGTTTGTTGCTAATCTGCTTAAAATCGTGAAATTTGAAGACTCATTTATTTCCAATGGGGCATATTTTGCTCAATATTTAAAAAACTATAACGTTTATTAATACCAAAAATAGCAGTAATGTCCTGAACAATGGAACATTTTGATACTCATATTGCTAAAATTTGTGATTGAGTTTTTTCGAGCTGAAAAACGTACAAAAAGGAGCAGGAGAATTATTATTAAATATATGCATTTATAAGCAATATGTCGTGTTTCTGTGCAAAATTATTCACTGATATTTTAGTAGAGCGAAATAAATTATCTGCAAACATCATTTGACAAGATCTGATTGGGTAAACTATGAATTTATCACTGTTGTCTTGCAACGCCGAGACTGTGTTAATATGCATGTACTGTGACAACTGACCGGAGAGGTCGTGTGTTAGCATGACTCGTCTTTTTCTTCAAACCACCCATCCTGTCGTCTTTGAGGTTGGAGAACATGAATAAGTGCACTTGAACGGACTCCTGAGGAGGAACACAGCAGCTTCCAGAAAAAAAAAAACTAAATCTGTCTCCTCTCAGCTGGTGTTTTGTGTGTTGTCCAAAAACGTTTACCTGTGAACCTGTTGACTCCATTTGTGTTGCAATTCTTGTGAATCTGCATTCCACAGACTAGAATAACGGTTTGCACTAAGCTGAAATTGCCTGTTTTTAAGATGTACTTGTGTGTTCAGACGGGCGCAATATTTATTTTGGTTGTTTTGACAATTTGAAATAAACTGAATTTCATTGACAATGTTTAAAAATGTTTGTATTTATTTCCAATGAAACCATTTTTATTTCAATACTTCTCTGAGGCAAACGGATGGATTAAAACAATTATTTCAAATGTTTGAAAAACATAAATCAAGAACGAAATTTGGAGAATTTAGTCTGAACAAACATCAAAACTACCAAAAAAAATGGTTTTATACCTAAAAAAAAAAGCTGCAAAGTTGCGTTTGTCACCTCCAATTTCTTTAAGTCTCAATATTAAGTCAATATAGTGAAACAGGTGGTCACATGACCTCAACTATTACATTTGTTTTTAGCTTAAATTCAATTTTCTTATAAAGAAATCTTTCTTTTTTGTTTTATAGCACTTTCTATGGAGCTACATTGAGACCAATATTATTTAAAACTGAAATAAAACAAATTAAAAAAAATATTGGTGTTTGGTAAAAAAAAATATGTAAAATGTCTAAAATGTTTTGCCTTTATAAAACAAACATAATTATTTTCAGCTTTTTTAGTTTTTTTCTTTAAGTAACTTTTGGCCTCGTTGTGGCTTGTTGGGGCGGAGCTAACACGAAGGACCAATCAAAATCAATGAAGGTGGTCAGCCATTTTATCCAATCATAAGGACGCTTTTGATGACTGTATGCAACACAATAAGATGCCGTTTTGGACGGGCTAAAATAGCGTTTTGGACACGATAAAACTGCTTTTTACATCCGTCTTGGTACAACTTCAGACTATGATAGTACGGCCTAAACAGACATTTTCTGACTGTAAATATCAAAGTTCTCAGAGTCAGTGAACGCACCGGGACCGAAGTTACCACCCTCATTGATTTTGATTGGTCGTTCGTGTTAGCCCCGCCCTAACGGGGGCCAAAAGTTTTTCAAATGAAATTTCCAGATTCGAAAATGAAAAAAAAAGAGTTGAAAGTGAAAAAAAATTGTTTTGAAATTGAAATTTTGAGTTTTGAAACCTAAAACATGGAACATTTAAAGCTGAAAATAAAGATGCTTATTTTAGAATAGCAAAAACTTTTTTACATGTTCCTTTTTTTTATTTATTATTATTTTTTTTTTTTTAATTTGGGTTTCAAATAATTGGACCCCAATTCAGCTCCATACATTTCCCAGTAAATTTAGCACATTTTGAACACAATTCAAACACATTTTTTTTAAACATACTTTTATTATCCTGTTTTTTTAAAATCAGCCAAAAACGTATTTGAGGTTGTTTTAAGGTAAATCAGATCAGAAAATTATCTAACTATTATTATTAGTTTTTATTGTATATAAGGTTTTTTTTCTAAAAACTTCTATTTTTATGCCTTTTATTAAATTAATGGAAAAAATATACATATATATATATATATATATATATATATATGTTAATAAAAAAGCCCAAATAAGTATGAATAAATGACAAAATCGTCTAAATAAAATATTCCCTTTCACCTCTCTAAATACAAGTCTATCTCTTAACTTCTGTTGAAGGTTTTGCTGAAACATTTTGAGTCACTTCTTCATCAACCCAAGAAGCTTTTGTTACAACAAAAAAACTATTTTTATTTGATTCAGTCAGAAAAAAAAGAACCAATGATATAAAGGAGAATTCTGATGATGTCAACTGTTATTATTTCATAAATTAACTCACACTCAAGAAAAAAAAGCAAAGTTACCACACGACAATGCATGAAATGTGGAAAAATATAAGATCTATCAGCTATAATAGCTCTTATAATTAAAAAACAAAAAGTCAAAGTGCATTCAAAAAGATTTTTTAATTTAAAACATTTGTTTCTTCTTCATGCATGTTCAACCTGAGCCTTTTTTAGGTCAGCGAGAAGCAGGAGTCTGTCAGGAAGCAAAGCATCAGTTATGAATTACATGTGCTGCAGTTTTTATAAATATATATATATATATATATATATATATATATACATATATATTTTTTTTTTCTAGTTTCATCTTGAACTTGTGTTTGTTTTATCACGATTACAACACAAATGAGGTGCATATGAAAAGAAAATTATCATCTATTATTGTTTTCTTCTTCTAAAGGCCTTAAATAGAAAAAGTAGGAAAATATCACTAAGTTTAAAGAGAAAACACATCCTCTCTGCTCCACTTGCTGACATATATTTCTAACTGCTTATTTGACTTAAGTTAATATGAGAAAACTTTCCAGTAAAATTGAATTTCCTCCCACTAAAACCAAGAACAGAAGCAGACATACCCATGCAATGCTGCGTTCCTGGAGCTGACTCTTCAGCTGCATGTTCTTCTTCCTCAGGTCTTCCGTCTCACGAGTCAGATCTGAAATCTCTCTTAGTACCCAACTGGAAACAAAAAAAATAAATAAAATAAAATAAAATAAAAAATCACTCCAGTTTTAATACAAATGAATCATTCCTTTTCTGCCCATACTTACTAGTACTGGAGTAGTTTTTTTTCTGCTGTTTCCCACCGTCTGACCTTTTCCTCTGGGATGATCTCGGCCTGCCTTTCCCACCTGGAACAAACCTCTGAAACATCTAAGACCTGAGCGTGTCCAGAGCTGGAGGTCCGTTCAGCTGAGCTCTCCCTGACGGATGAGGAGAATATTTTATAGAAGACTTTGAGTGAGTGACACAAAGGAAAATCAAACGGAGGCCTCACCTGGACGCTCTCTTCATGCCCGGGGGGAGTTTCAGAGGAGGTAAGGCGTGTTTGCGGCGGACGGAGGAGTTGGTGGAGGAGCTGGTCTGTGCTGCCTTCACCGAGCCACCGCAGCCAGATGGAGATCTCTGCAAACAGAAAATTCACCGTTTTAATTGTGAAAGCTGCGACTTCTGATCCACTTTGGTCCAAATATTACTTAAGATAGGCTACTGGGAAAACGCAAGCAATTGTAGTTTTTATATAGGTAAAAAAAAAACAACATAAACATGGATTCATTAAAGAAGAGTTTCAAACTCAGTCATACAAAGGGCCAAAATCCTAATCAAACCTTTGGTCACGGGTCGAACAGGATAAACATTTAACATAATTAAGAACTAGATATACAGCATTACCTGAGATTATGCTGGTGTGAATGCTATAAGATGATATTGGCCGCTGATAGCTGAAGATGCTGAAATAGCTAAAAACGTGGTAATTGATAGCTGAAATCACTGAAGTTGATAACTGAAAAAGGTGAAGTTGATAGCTGAAATCACTAAAGTTGATAGCTTAAAATAGTGAAGTCAGTAGCTGAAAATGCAGAAGCTCATAGCTGGAAACACTAAAATTAATAGCTAAAAAAGTGTACATTGGTAGCTGATAATGGTGAAGTTAATAGCTGAAAATGGTGAAATTGATAGCTGAAAACGCTAAAGTCAGAAGCTGAAAATGCAGAAGCTGATAACTGGAAACACTAAAATTAATAGTTGAAAAAGTTTACATTGGTTGCTGAAAACCCTGAAGTTGATAGCTGAAAATGGTTAAGTCAGTAGCTGAAAATGCAGAAGCTGATATCTGGAAACACTAAAATTAATAGCTCAAACCGCTGAAGTTAATAGCTGAAAACACTAAAGTTGTCAGCTGAAAATGCTGAAGTTGATAGCCAGCTAAAATATTAGCTAAATGCCAAATTACTATTTAAAAAAAAAAAAAACTTAGGTTAGCCAAAACAGCTAGCATGCAGTTAAAAAAGCTAAAGTTCAAGTGAGCCTAAAAACTGAAAAAAGCCTAAATTAGCCAAAACAGCTAGAGTATAGATGAAATATTAACTAAACTCCAAAACAGCCTAAAAAATCTTAGTAAATGCCAAAATAATCCAAAAGGCTTGCAGAATCCCAATTTTTCAACGTTAAACTGTAACTTTTTAGCTTAATTATGAATAATAAAAAGGCAACATTTTATTTCAGAATAAATCAACTTAAACCTTAAATAACTTTCAATATTTTACTCTCCATAAAAATATATATTTTCTATAAAATTATACAAGATAGAAATAAGCGCAAGATAAAATCGGGCCATTAATAACAATAAAATAAAAGGATCTGGAGGGCCGGATCCGGCCCCCGGGCCTTGACTTTGACACGTGGTTTAAAGGGTAACCAAACCCTAAATCAACTTTTTTTGGGCTGTTTATCTCCATAAATAGACCTTTGGAAGTGCAATCTGTTGGTCAATTTTTTGACAAATTAAAATAAACTTGCTTAGTTCTTGAAATTACAGTCAAAAATTAATTTCTGCTGCCCCCTACAGGTCAAAACGAAGCATTACAGTTGCAGAGCTGCCATCTTTTGACTTATATGTGAATTTGAAAAAAAAAATTGAACTAATTTCTCACTATTTCATGCTGCAGTGGATCCTCAGGTGTCTCCACACACGTCTTCTCCTCTTCATTTTCATCTTCAATCATTCCCCGTCTGCACTTGTCAGTTTCAGGGTTCAGTTGATCAATATTTGGGAGCCGTTCCGGACCAGGACGTTCCAACACGGCCGTATTATCCGGGTTCCAGGGTACACCAACGTACTGACAGATCAACGAGTCTATGGTCAAAGCCCTCTGAGATAACTGCTTCAACTCTCCGTCAATCATTTGCTGCAACTCTTTAAGTTTTTTTGCATCTGCAACCGAACTGTTCCTACATAAAAAAAGAAAAAGACATATGCTTACATAATGATCATATTTATTATTTTTAACCAAACAGGAAGCAATCTCTCACCTGGTTTTCATCCGTCTTTGATGAAATTTCTGGACCCGCTGGAAGCTCCGCTGGTATTCCCCATGCAGCTTATGGGTGCAGTTCTGTAGTTCTCTTTCTTTCTCTGTGTACGTTTTTTGCAGCTTTTTAATGTCTTTCTTGAGGCTAAAACAAAGAAAAAATGTCCCAAAAGTTTTAAAAATTGTTAATTTTATCAAGCCTCTATTTCTTGTATTTTGATGAGTCAAAATTCAGTATCTCAGAAAAATGCAACATTTTTGTCACACATAAATCTATTAGTAATTAAAAACAACTGTCAAAGAGAAAAAAAACTACAATTTACTGTATTAATATGTTGGGAACTGCAGCAAATCTGATATGAAAAGCCACTTTTCTAGGCATCAGCTGATTCATGTTGATTGTGAGAGTCTGTAAAAACGAGTTATTTAGGTGTCGCCGACATCATCTCTGGTGTTAAAGGGTTACGAGGTGACGCCATGATGAAATCGAGCGACACCTGCAGCCACAGAGCGGCAGACGCTCTGATTGGACGATGCGTAAACGTCTTTGAACGCCGGCCTCTTTGCCACCCGCCTGTCACTAGACCGCCACTGTGGGACCTCAGGCGGCCTCCAACCAATTTCAACTCTCCTTAGCTTGTTTACATTAAAAGTGGGGTCATCTGGACCCCACAAGACAGTGCGCTGAACTTTTTTTTTTTATCTTTGATCTTTGAGTTTCACTAATGTCCATAACAGACACAAAATCCTGTCCACCTTTGTCGTGGAGGGAATCTCACATCAATATATAGTTGGAGTCATCTGGATCCCAAAGAGAGCAGAAGAGTTAAAAGAGAAAAATCTTCAGGTCTCAGTTAGATTTTAACTTTTCATTAAAAACTTCCTAGCATTGCACAGCAAAAACATTAGAGACAAAAACTCCAGAAGTTAAAAACATAAAAGGAGAAAACTTTAAAAGTTAACACATAAAAGACAAAAACTACAAAAGCAAAAAAAAACATTAAAAGCCAAAAACGTTTGAGGTTGAAACACAAAAGACAAAAACTACAGAGATTAAAAACACAAAAGACAAAAACTTCAGAGATTAAAAACATAAAAGACAAAAACTTCAAAAGCAAAAAAACATAAAAGATAAAAACTCCAGAGATTAAAAACATGTAGGAAAAAAACTTCAAAAGCTGAAAAACATAAAAGACAAAAACTTCAAAAGCAAAAAAACATAAAAGACAAAAACTTCAAAAGCAAAAAAACATAAAAGATAAAAACTCCAGAGATTAAAAACATGTAGGAAAAAAACTTCAAAAGCTGAAAAACATAAAAGACAAAAACTTCAAAAGCAAAAAAACATAAAAGACAAAAACTTCAAAAGCAAAAAAACATAAAAGATAAAAACTCCAGAGATTAAAAACATGTAGGAAAAAAACTTCAAAAGCTGAAAAACATAAAAGACAAAAACTTCAAAAGCAAAAAAACATAAAAGACAAAAACTTCAAAAGCAAAAAAACATAAAAGATAAAAACTCCAGAGATTAAAAACATGTAGGAAAAAAACTTCAAAAGCTGAAAAACATAAAAGACAAAAACTTCAAAAGCAAAAAAACATAAAAGACAAAAACTTCAAAAGCAAAAAAACATAAAAGATAAAAACTCCAGAGATTAAAAACATGTAGGAAAAAAACTTCAAAAGCTGAAAAACATAAAAGACAAAAACTTCAAAAGCAAAAAAACATAAAAGACAAAAACTTCAAAAGCAAAAAAACATAAAAGATAAAAACTCCAGAGATTAAAAACATGTAGGAAAAAAACTTCAAAAGCTGAAAAACATAAAAGACAAAAACTTCAAAAGCAAAAAAACAAAAGATAAAAACTTCAGAGATTAAAAACATGAAGGAAAAAAACTTCAGAGTTTAAAAACATAAAAGACAAAAACTTCAAAAGCTGAAAAACATAAAAGATAAAAACTTCAGAGATTAAAAACATGAAGGAAAAAAACTTCAAAAGCTGAAAAACATAAAAGACAAAAACGTTTGAGATCAAAAACATAAAAGACAAAAACTTTACAACTTAAAAACATAAAAGACAAAAACTTTTGAGGTTGAAACACAAAAGATAAAAACTTCAGAGATTAAAAACACGAAGGACAAAAACTTCAAAAGCTGAAAAAGATAAAACACAAAAACTTTACAAGGTAAAAACTTAGACAAAAACTTCAAAGGCTAAAAACACAAAAGACAAAAACTTTTGAGATTAAAAACATAAAAATAAAACTTCCTGAAAGTAAAAACATAAAAGACAAAAAATTTAGAGGTTAAAAACATAAAAGACAAAACTTCAAAGGCTAAAGACTTAAAAGACAAAAACATAAAACACAAAAACTTTTGAGATTAAAAACATAAAGACAAAAACTTGAGAAATTAAAAACATAAAAATAAAACTTTCAGAAAGTAAAAACAAAAAAACAAAAACTTTCGATGTTAAAAACAAAAATGACAAAAACTTTAGAGATTAAAAGCATAATTTCAACCTAAAATAAAAACAGTTTCAGCTAAAATGCTTTGCAAAATAAAAGGTTTTTAGCTGGCTGGTGACCGAGGAGTTACTCATCTTGACTGGGCAGCAAACTTTGTGACCTGAAGCCGAGAAAACCACTTTGGGAGACAAGCAGAAGTAGCAGACGATGACCTAAAAGCAGTTATCTTTTACCAACACAGCTTCACAGCCTGATCACCTCCATGCTACATCGCCCTGATGCACCAAGTCATGCAAAAGTAGGTCTGAACGTCCTCTAATCAGGGATTGCATGTTTTCCAGCGTACTCTGATCTGACATGCTCTGATTGACTAGACACACCTGATCCAGGTAATCAGCTGTGAGAGGACTGGAGTTCAACCAACATCAGCCTAATGTGAGGTCATCATTTTCTGAACCAAAAGGGTAGATTTTCATGACATAGTCATCAAACAAAATATTTGTGTATTCAGATCTATGAAGGTACCTGACAATCCTTTTGTTCAGAAAGGCTGACGTCTCGTTGGATTGTTGTATTAGTTTAGTGGGAAGGCTGTTTTGTGGATCCAGGAGATGACTGGGGACCTTCTTGTGAAAGTCATGCTGAATAAATGAATAAAAAGACACTCGGTGAAACAAGTGAGGCATGTTTTGATCAAACAAACAAACGAATGCATGTCATAAACCGTACAGACAAACCTTCACTGAGACGCTTCTTGCATCATCGATGACACTGGTGAAAATCTTCTCATGGCACTTGTCCTCGTACTCTTTCACTTTCTTATTCCTCTCCTTCAGTAGCTGCAGCTAGAAGCAAATATGTTGTTATGGAAACAGCATAAATAGAAGAATACATTTTATTTTATTATTTTACCTCCTTATCACAAAGCGCCTTGATTTGTTGTTCCCATCGATCCTTATCTTTTGTACGCAAGATTTCCACTTCCTGCTGATGAATCCTCTGCCAAGAACATTAGGATTAGTAGCACGTCTTTAGAAGTTTTTGTTTTTTCTTAAACGATTAATTTAATAGTCGACTAATCACCGATATTTTTTTTCAGATTGGTCGACTACTCGGGTCATAGAAAAAGTGGGTGTAAAACCCACATTATTAGCTTTAAACTGACTAAAAACTAGATAATAGCACTACCTGAGATAATGCTAGTGTGAATGCTGTAAGCTGAATTTGGCTGCTGAAGATGCTAGTGGCGTTAGCTAAAGATGCTGAAGCTGATAGCTGAAAACACTGAAGCTGATAGCTGAAAACGCTGACGCTGATAGCTGAAAACGCTGAAGCTGATAGCAAGCTAAAATGTTAGTTAAATGCCAAATTAACCTAAAAAACTGAAAACAAGCCAAAGTTAGCCAAATCAGCTAGCATGTAGCTGAAATGTTAGCTAAATTCCAAAATAGCCTAGGAAAATAATAAAAGCCTAAGTTACCCAAAACAGTTAGCATGCAGTGGAAATAGTAACTAAATTCAAAATTAGCAAAAAACTGAAAAAATCCTAAATTAGCCAAAACAACTAGCATATAGCTAAAATATTAGCTACATTCCAAAACAGCCAAATAAACTAAAATAAAATCCTAAATTACCCAAAACAGCTGGCATGTAGCTGACATATTAGTTAGATTCCAAAAAAGCCTAAAAAACAAAAAAAAGGAGCCTGAGTTTGTCAAAAAAAACAAGCATGTAGCTGAAATATTAGCTACATTCCAAAGCAGGCTAAGAAACAAAAAAAGCCAAAGTTAGCCAAAACAGTTAGCATGTAGCTGAAATAGTAGCTAAATTCCAAATTAGCCTAAAAAAACTGAAAAAATCCTAAATTAGCCAAAACAGCTAGCATGTAGCTGAAATATTAGCTACATTCCAAAGCAAGCTAAGAAACAAAAAAAGCCTAAGTTAGCCAAAACAGTTAGCATGTAGCTGAAAAAGTTGCTAAATTCCAAATTGGCCTAAAAAACTGAAAAAATCCTAAATTAGCCTAAACATCAAGCATGTAGCTGACATATTAGTTAAATTCCAAGAACAACCTAAAAAACAAAAAAGGAGCCTGAGTTAGTCAAAAAAACTAACATGTAGCTGAAATATTAGCTACATTCCAAAGCAGCATAAGAAAGTGAAAAAGCTTGAGTTAGCCAAAACAGTTAGCATGTGGCTGAAATAAAAGCTAATCTCCAAAAATATGCTAAAAACTGAAAAAAGCTTAAATTAGTCAAAATAGCTAGCGTATATTAGCTAAACTCCAAACCAACTAGCTAAATTCCAAATTAGCCTAAAAAATCTTTAAAAAATCCCAAATTAGCCATAACAACTAGCATGTAGCTGGCATATTAGCTACATTCCAAAACAGTCTAAGAAACAAAAAAAGTCTAAAAGCCTAAAAATTAGTCAAAACAGCTAATAAAAACTTTCCAAAAAAAAGCCAAAATTAGCCAAAACAGCTAGTATGTTGCTGAAATAAAAGGTAATCTCCAAAAATATGCTAAAAACTGAAAAAAGCTTAAATTTAGCCAAAATAGCTAGCGTATTATAGCTAAACTCCAAACCAACCTAAAAACGATAAAAAAGCCTAACTTAGCAAAATAAAAAAACAGCTAGCATGTAGCTGAAATCTAAGCTAATCTCCAAACTACCCTAAAAACAGAAAAAAACTTAAATTGGCCAAAATTGCTAGCGTGTAAATATTTACTAAACTCCAAAACAGCCTAAAAATGTAAAAAAAAAATCGTTTAAATTAGCCAAAACAGCTAGCATGTAGCGGAAATATTACCTGAACTCCAAATTAGCCTGAAAAACGTTAATAAATGCCAAAATAGTCCAAAAAGCTAGTATAATGTCATTATAACTTTCAACTTTACTACACTCTGACTCCATATAATATAAAGTAACGACTAATTGACTATTTAATTAGTTGTTGATTAGTCAATTAATCGAGGCAGCCCTAATCCAAAAACTGATACACAAACATCTCTTCGAGTCGATCTGCTAACTGTCGGCATGTTCAGCAATGTGGCTCCACCTCCATCTGCTCCATCTCCTCCCTGTAGACGTCCGTCATAATCTTCATGTTCTCCTCCATCATCACGGTCACCAGGTTCAACTCCTCTGCGTTCTGCCTCAAAGTCCTCACATAAGACTCGTGCCTCCGGTTGAGTTCCTAATGTGAACAAACAGTCAGAGATCCAGTTTCCATCAAAACATCTCATCATTGACCTCTGCATGACCTGTTTTAAGTCATTAATGAGACTTTTCTTGTCCCGTATCACAGCAGCACACAGGCGCTGCTGATTTTCTAAGGCCTCCTGCAAGTCCTGATGGACCTCCTTCTCATGAGCTGCTGTCCACCCTCTGATGATTTCCTCAAATAGTTGCTGGCTGGACTGTTCCTCCTTCTCCCGCTGCTCCGCTCTGTGGGACACAAAAATGAGTGGTAAAAAACAGCAGATATAAATCTGAAAAATATCAGTTTACTAGCGATTTAAAGTATTTACATGGTTCCTTGAGCGTTTTCCAGCTTTGTTCTTGCAACTTTTGCAACCGCTGCAGTTTGGATGTTGGTCAATGCTGCTGTTAGGTCTCTGTGGAGGCTAATGATTCTCTAAAGATAAAACAAACAAACAAAACCTGTCGATCATGTACATTTGTACTGTTTTTCTCACTAAAAACTCTAAAAATCATATTTCGATTTTATGATTTTTCAAAATTTAAATTGTCTAACACAATTATGAAATAAAATAAATTATAAAATGATGGTAGATACTGAAAATTCAATGTCTTCTGGGAAAAGGGGTAAACGCACACATTTGTAGGGTATTCTCTGACCCTTTCAGAGTCAAAATTAGCTGAAAAGTCCAGGCGGACATTTTGAAGGTTAGGCCTTAAAGGGTTAAAAAGGATTAATCTGTGCCAGGGGAGTGAAACTCAATCACACAAGGGGCCAAAACATATCCTAGGTCTCGGTCCGAACAAGATAAACATTTAAACTGTATAAACATATAAACCGTAACTTTTTAACATAATTATGATCTAGATATATAGCATTACCTGTGGTAATGCTAGTGTGAATGCTGTAAGCTGAATTTGGCCGCTGAAGATGCTAGTGCTGATAGTTGAAGATGCTGAAATTGATAGCTAAAAATGCTGAAGATGATAGCCAGCTAAAGTATTAGCTCAATGCCAAATTAGCCTAAAAACTAAAAAAAAAAAAAAACTTAAGTTAGCTACAACAGCTAGACTGTAGTTTAAAAAAATAGCTAAGCTTCAAAACACCCTGAAAAAAACAGAAATAAGCCAAAACAGCTAGCTTGTAAATATTAGCCTAAATCCAAAACAGCTAATAAAAACTTGTAAAAAAAAAGAAGCTAAAATTAGCCAAAACAGCTAGTATGTAGCTGAAATAAAATCTAATCTCAAAAAATATGCTAAAAACGGAAAAAAGCTTAAATTAGTCAAAATAGCTAGCATATATAAGCTAAACTCAAAACCAACCTAAAAACGATAAAAAAGCATAACTTAGCAAAATAAAAAACAGCTAGCATGTAGCTGAAATCTAAGCTAATCTCCAAAAACTACCCTAAAAACTGAAAAAAATTAAATTAGCCAAAATAGCTAGTGTGTAAATATTCACTAAACCTTAAAACAACATGAAAATTATATATATATATATATATATATATATATATATATATAGCTTAAATTAGCCAAAACAGCTAGCATGTTTCTGAAATATTAGCTAAACTCCAAAAGAGCATACATCCTAGTAAATGCCAAAATAGTCCAAAAAGCTAACAGAATGCCAATTTTTAAAATTCAAATTATATTTAATAGCTTGTCAATTAGCAAAGAAAAAAAATACCCTAAAAATTAGATATGAAGCATCAAACAATAAATAAATAATTAGTTAAAGGGATATATTGTTAAATTGTTCGCGTTTTTTATCGTCAAAAACAAACAGATTTTTAAAGTGATATATTCAATTATTATAACTTAAAATGTATCTTTTATTCATTTATCATTATGACTAATACATTTATAATTTTCTAATGATTAAAACATAAAACCAAACTCAAACCATTTGACTTTGTTCTTCCGGGTTTTCCGCCTCGTTTGGCTCCTTTTTAATCTCCACATTTGAAGACGTCGAGCTAAAAAAAACAAAAAAAAAAAAAAAAAAAAAAAAAAAAAAAAAAAACACAAGTGTCAAATTAAAAATATATTAAGGATCCCCAACAACTTTCTCCACATAGAAAAAAAAAATAATTCAACAAACAAGTTTGACGCCCAAAAGGTACCAAGCGCGGCTCACCTGCGGTTTGTTTCGCTCGAAATTGCAGATAAAGATGTCTTCTCTTTTTCCGTTTCTTTGTCCTTTTCTTCCATTTTATTTTTATTTTTAACTCTCACATAAAAAGAAAAAGTCGCAATGTGCTGGAGAAGAACAGAAACGTCTCGCGGTAGTTGTTTTGATCCGTTGCTGCGGCAACCCAAAGAGACGGAAATGGTGCTTTCAAGTACCCTCGTAATGTAGAAACTCTAGAAGGATAAATGGATAGAAGGTGCTTAATATGTTTTTTTACTTAGAGAAAAAAGGGAAATTAGGCTCTGCTTCAACCAAGAATAATAAATTACTAACAATACTAAAAATAAAAAAGGTATTATTGTTTTTATTATTTACAAAAACATTAATTTAAAAATCGAAACGCGTTTTTACAATATTTATAACCAATTAATACAAACTAATTAAATAAAATCAAACTAAATTTACAAATATTCACTGAATGAATTGTTTATGCTACGATTTTCATGTGTCATTACTGCCATCTAGTGGCCGGTGAAAGGCAGCTGTTAATTCAGAATTTCAGGATTAGTTTAATTTAATTAAATTAAGTTTCAAAGTAAAGACATGCATCTGGCTGCATGTCAGCGCCATAAAAATAACGAAAAAGGAGCAAAAATTAAAGTAAATCTTCCAAATTTTAACATAAAGGAACATTTTTTTTAAACTGCATGATAATTACAAGAATTATTACACATATTAGTTTATTTACAAATATCATCATTAGATTAGAAATTTTGATTTTTATCCAGATTTTTCCTTAAATACATACTTTTTACTTAAATACTAATTTCTTTGATTTAGATGTAGAAGTTTTTTTCCCTTCAGGCTGTAAAAACATATTTTTTTTCCTGATCTTTTCGGAATATTTGTAAAAAATAAAATTAACAAAATTATCACATTTCAGCTAATCTGATGAATTTTCAGAGAACTTTCCGTAGAATAAATAGGTCATATGGTGACCTTCAATTTATCACATCGTTTTATATTGAAATAATAAACATAAAGTAGAAATTTTTACATACAGTACAGCAAATGTTAAATAAAAACAATATTTTATATGCATGAAATGTAAACAGGTCACATTATATTTAATTACTGTGACTTTAAAATATTACAACAGGTGGTGCTATGATCCTTTCGTCATAAAAACATGACAAACTAACCTTTCTAATTATTAAATGTATTAAATTAGTTCTTCATTATTGCTGAAATGAAGAGTCGTCATGTTTCTGCGCTTCAAAACCAAATGTTCTCAGACAAAAGCCTCACTAAAACAGTAAATCTGGACATTTGCATACAAACAATCCAGACTTTTCTCCCGCTGTACGTGATATATGTCCTCCCAAGCTGATGGCGAGATGACCACGTTTAATCACCCACTTGGGTCAGATGTTTTTGCCCTGAAGAGTGCCCCCCGTGCCCTGACCCCCATCGCTCTCCTTTGCCCTCAAGTGGCCTCGGCTGCAAAGGTTTCTTGGCGTGCGATCCATCATCTCTGATGTCGCCAACAGCTGACTTGTCATAAGACCTTTGAAAGAAGGAGGAGGGGCTTAGAAGACCCCTGTTTTGGTTGCACCTTTCTCTGAAACTCTGAGTACTTTTGCCTAAAGCTACTGAGATTACAAACTGAATGACTGCTATTAGAGAGTGATTCTAATCTAGCATAATACCATAATCCAGGGCTTGACAGACTTTGACCCGACTCACAGGTGTAGAAAGAGCCTCATTCACTCTGCGCGCTCTGCAGCCAGCGTACATGTGCTACTTCAGCCCTCGGGGGCAATATGTTCCTTCCTTCTTTAACAAAGCATTATATTGAGAGGTGCATAAGCTGAGCCTGACCTTTAGCCAGTTAGCTAACTGACAGCTTAAAGTTTTGCTGCTGGGCGTTGCATAACTCTGAAAGTCCCAATTAACTGTTTCCTAATATCCTCACAGCCAATGGGGCGTCTGCCGCACTTGAACTTGACTTGAGGATAATGGCAGTGAAGGGCAGAAGTCGTGGAGAATATCAGAAAATCAATAAAATATGGATGTTGATCAATTTAATTAGTGAGAATTAATAGTATTATAGTTGAAAAATGTTTTATTGTGTGATTCTCCTGCTCCTTTCTGTACGTTTTAGGTACATAAAAACTCAATCACACTTTCAGCGATCTTGTTATCAAAACGTTCATCTTGTTCAGGACATTACTTTTTGTATTTTTGTTTATTTTCTGTAAAGTTTATAATTTTTGAAAAATTGACTAAAAAAGTCTCAGAGGAAACAAATGTGAAAGGAAACAAGCCTTTAAGTATATTTATGGACAATAATTTCATATTTCTTCGTCATTAAAAAAAGTTTAGCTAATATTTTAGCAACATGCTAATGTTTTTGGCTAATTTGTTATCTACCTTTTAGGCTAATTTAGAGTTTAGCTTTTTATTTTAGCAACAGGCTAACAGTTTTGATTAATTTAGTTTACTGATAACTTTTTGGCTATTATGGAGTTTAGTTAGCAAGCTAGCTTTTTTAAAATGTATTTTTTTTTTGCTACTTTGGTATCTACTGAGCGTTTTTTATGCTAATCTGGAGTTTAGCAAATATTTGAGCAACATGCTATTCCTTTTGGCTAATTTATTACTGAAGTTATTTAAAGCTGATTTAGAGTTTAGCTTATACTTAAGCAACATGCTAATATTTTTGACTGATTTAGTTTACTGAGATATTTTTGGCTATTATGAAGTTTAGCTAGTATTTAAGCAGCAAGTTAGCTTTTATCAAAATGTATTTATTTATAGCTACTTTGGTATCTACTGATGATTTTTTTGTGCTAATCTGAAGTTTAGCAAATATTTTAGCAACATGCTAGCCCTTTTGGCTAATTTATTACTGAAGTTTTTTAAAGCTGGTTTACAGTTTAGCTTCTAGTTTAGCAACATGCTAATTTTTTGACTAATTTATTTCACTGAGGAATTTTAGGGTATTATGAAGTTTAGCTAGCATTTAAGCAACAAGCTAGCTTTTTTTTTTTTTTTAGCTTTTAGGCATTTACTTTGGATTTTGGTCATTTTACTTGCTCTTTCATTGTTCTTTAACAACATTTCCGGTCTTTTAGCAAATTTAACATTTTGCAAATAGTTTTTGCATTTTAAGCAAATCAATTAAAGTAAATTGCGTCACCACTTTCAGCAAAAAAGCTTCTTCAGCAACTACTTTCAACAAAAACCATGCACTTGCAGGTATGCAAATTTTCTAGTTTTCTCTAAATATTCACCCACTTCAACAGGTGTAAGCATCGGTGTAGAAATATAAACAGAAAAAACTCCTATATAAAGAAATTGTGTTTATTTTTGTTATAAAATGCAACATTTTTAGACTTTTTTTCACTTTCAGTTGACCTAGAAACTGAAATGTCACTTAGTATTTTGAACAAGACCTTAAAGCATTTTTTAAGTTTTTGATTTAAAGTCGAGAAACTCAAATAATGAAAAAAAAGAACATTTATTTTATTAATTAGTGTGTTTATTTGGCATTTTAGGACATTTGTTTCTCTTTAAACAACAGAAGAAAGATCAAAATATTAGTCTTTTATTGCATTGACTTTCCCCCTCAGTTCAGCCCAAATACAGTGGAGTTATTATTTTCTAAATCACGGCCTTGCATGAGTGGATTAGGTGCACAGTCATTGTGCGGCATTAGACTATAATTAGTGGTGAATTGTTGTTTTTCTCCCTGCAGTCAGTTGAGTGAGAAGGTAAATAAGCTGCCTTTGTTGTAGCAGTTTTTTATTCAACACAGAAAAAGGCTGAAAAATCTGCAACTGGGCGACTAGAAACTGGTTTTACAGGCATTTAAAAATTTGTTAAAATATTACATATTTGACTTTTTTTTAGCAATAAATACATTTTGATTCCAGTTAATGAATGTTTGAAATTCTGACACAAGTAGCACCAGACAAATGATTTCTTAAAATATAGTTAAACTGAAAAATATTTAAAAAATTTAAATATTTGACGCTAAAATACCCAAATGATCCAGTTTCTTATGGACTCAAATCCAATGAGAGACACAAAGTTTCACCTCAAAGTTAAAAAAAATACACTTTGTTTTTGTTTTTGTAGCTTTAAAATAATCTCTACAATTGAGTTTCTCTTCATTAAATTCTCTTCTTTTATTTTTGAAAGCAGCTCTTTCAAGTTCCTTTCAAAATAAAATGCATCCTGTGTTTAATAAGATCCTCCAGCTGCATTAGAATTACGAGAACTAAAAATTAAAATTTGAGGTAGAATACAAATATTTTCTTAAACTAAATGCGATAAGATTATGTGGTTCTAATAATCTGATAGCAGATTAAACCTTTTACCATCATTTTGCTCAGTTTTATTAAAAATCTAAGCATAAATAACAACATTTAATTCAAGTAAATGAACTAATACTACAAAAATAGTATTTATTCAATTTTTTGCATTTTTTCTAAAAAGCCAAAGAGGTGCATGTGGCTCCAGAGATTTAGGAGAAATATTTTTTTATTAAATAAACATGTATTTATTTGAATTTGATCCCTGAAAAACTTTGGCCAAAAAGATAATAAATAAATAGGTAGCTATTTTAGCATAAATAAACATCTTTAACTCCCAGTAGGAGGAATTTCTTGCATTTTAAATTCTTATTAGTCAGTCAGGGATATAAATACTTCTTTGGTCTGTAACTTCCCTCTAATTCTCTGAGCTTTTTCCATCCCTTCCATCACGTGTCAGAATCCCGTCCACTGACTTCTTTCATACTTACAGGTTTGCTGGAAAAAAACCTCAAAACTGTCATTTTTTTAGGGCTGGTTTGACACATTTGTGTGTTGGTCCCAGCTGGATCACATGACTACAAATTGCTTAGAAGCTCAGAAGAAAGCAAGAAGCTGAAGGTTATGAAGAAAAATCTCAGGTTTCAGCTCCAGTTTTCTCTGTTTGTTTACTTAAAATTGTTTTTTTTTATTGACAAAAGTTGAAGTTTACAATATAAGAGAAGCAGTTGTACAACATGTTCAACTAATTACAATTTGAATAGTCACATAAAATGTAAATAACAATATATATATAAAAAAAAGACAAAAAATAAAATAAAATAAAGGGGATACATAGACATGATGAACGTTAACTTAAAGGTTATCAAAAAGCTGAAAATGTCATATGATACTTTGAAGTTTCATTGCATGTTTATTTTCCATTAAGTTTATGGATTAAAAAGTTCTTTATAAAATGTGATAAAAGATTGGTCTTAATAAATCAACATTTGTGTACATGACAACATTTGAAATAATTTCTGTATTTTTGTTTTCCAAAATAAACCCAAAAAAGACATCCTTAACAGAAAAATCTGCTAAGAATGGAATTTTAGGACATAGTAAATAATGTACATCGTCTCAAAAAGCATTAGAGTGAAAACATTAAAAGGACAGATACTCAGGAGTTTAATGTCCTCATTACAAAAAGAACAACAATTTTCAGGAATTCCAAATCATTTTCGGAGCAATTCTTTGGAGGAGGATAAACCTGTAAAGGTTTTAAAGTGGACTTCTTTAGCTTTAGTATGTGAAGTTTTAAATATTTAGTTCTGATTTGTTTTTCTGAATTTGTAAAATACTGAGTTTACTTAAAAAAAAAATGACATGGAAGTGTGAAACAGAAATAATCAAAATCTGGAAAAATACAATTTATTTATACCTTTTTTTCTTCATTTTTATCAAATTACTTCCTATATAGCACATGCGTCAAAGTCAATTTCTATCCGGCCCTCCAGATCATTTTATTTCATTATTATTAATGATCCAATGTTTTCTTGTGCTCATTTCTAACTTGTATAATTTTGACAAAATATATTTTTATGGAGAGTAAAATATTAAAAGTTATTTAATGTTTAAGTTGATTTATTCTGGAATAATATTACTGTCTTTTTATAATTAATAATTATGCAAAAAAGTTACAATTTTTAAACTTGGCATTATGCTAGCTTTTGGCATTTAATAAATTTTTTAGGCTATTTAGAGTTTAGCTAAAAGTTCAGCTATGCTAGCTGTTTTGGCTAAGTTAGGCTTTATTTTTTTCCTTTTTTAGGCTGCTTTGGGGTTAAGCTAATATTTCAGCTACATGCTAGCTGTTTTGGCTAATTTGGGCTTTTTCCAGTTTTTAGACTATTTTGGATTTTAGCTAATATTATGGCTAGATTCCAGTTGTTTTGGTTAATTGAGGTTTTTTTTCTGAGTTTCTTTTAGACTGTTTTGGATTTTAGCTATTTTTTCAGCTACATGCTAGCTATCTTGGCTAATTTAAGATTTTTTTTTCTGTTTTTAGGCTTTTTTCGATTATAGCTAATGCTTCAGCTACATGCTAGTTTTTTCGGCTACTTTAGACTATTTTAAGTTTTTAAGGTTGTTGTGGAGTTTAGTTAATATTCCAGCTACATGCTAGCTGTTTTGGCTAGCTTGGACTTTTTAAAAAAGTTTTCTAGGCTTTTTTTGGTCAGATAATATTTAGGCTACATGCTCGCTGTTTTGGCTAATTTAGGTCCTTTTTTTCGTTTTTTTGGGGCTATTTTGAAGTTTAGCTATTTTTTTTCAGCTTAATTTATTGTTGTTTTGGGAAACCTATTTTTTTTCTGCAGTTTTGTAGGCTAATTTGGCATTTAGCTAATGTTTTAGCTAGTTATCAGCTAGCATCTTCAACAGCTAAATTCAGCTAACATAATTCACACTAGCATTACTCCAGACAATGCTATCTAGTTCATAATTATGTTAAAAGTTACAAATTTAAAGAATTTTACTTTTAAAGTGTTCAACAAATGTTTATCCTGTTCGGCCGCGACATAAGGTGTGTTTTGGATTTTGTCCGATTGAGTTTCACGCTCCTGGTGTAAAGGCTTGAAATATTTGCCAAAAAACAAAATCCTCATATTTCTCCAACTAAATGTTTTTTATTATTTGTTTTGAATCAACCTTGAGGGAAGTTTTCCCTTTTTCTGCTTCCTAATAGTCAAACATGTCTCATTATTTGAATAAAATGTTGTTTTTTAACATTCATTTTACTTCTTTTCTTCTATTTGTTATCAATTCAGATTTTTAGAAGAAACTATTTAAATGTCCCATGAAATCAGATTTAAAGCATCCAGTTTGGCATAAAGACATTTATTTCAGCTTGTGCATTCACATTACTTCACAGCATATTCCTCGTCCTTTAACAAATCAGTGAAAAAATGACAAGGAAGCACATTAAAAGCTTTATGCAACCAAAAAAAAAAAAAAAAAAACTGACTAAAAAACAGGTGACATCATATTGTGGTACTTTGGAGTGGTCTTGCATGGTGTGTTATGTCTTTATTTACCTCCCACCCCCTCCACCACCTATTACAGCAGATACATGTCACCACTAATGGATATCAAGTGCTTCCTTTTTGCAAGTCTCTCCTGCACATACATTAGAGGCAGAAAAACCCATTTCTTCTTCCATAAATAGAGCAGACACACACAGGATTCAAACCCTTCATTCCATCCAGTGACTGCAGGATGAAACGAGCAGAAGATTGTGAAAGTTAAAAAGGAAGGAAAGCCCATTAGAGGATTCGGAGCCCCAACAGCAGCATTAACGAAGGATACATCGGATACATTGATTTACTCATAAATATTCCTAAAGCAAAAAAAAAACAACTAAAATTCTGCATAGATTTGTGCCAACATGGTAAATTGTTGATGTTCCCAAAGTTGTTAAAGCTGCATGTTTTTTTTATTATTTTTATTCATGTGGGTCTGAATACTGTTTGGTACAAAGGAAGCTGCTATTCACTCCTCAGGTAAACTAACGATGTTCATCCGCTTCTGTTCAGCTCTGCTTGTCCTGAATGTTCATCAGGCTGGTGTACGACTTCAACCGCTTCGCTGTAACGAGACGACAGAGTTAGAACGATTATTTTCACCTTTCAATTCAGCTTAATTAAAAGTACACATTTAAAAACATGCAGAAAAATGACTTTTTTCATCTTTAGATCTTTTTTAAAGCATTCTTAATGGTTTTTAAATTATGATTATGCCATTTTAGGACATAATTTTTGCAGAAATTCACCTTTAAGTTGTGGATGGGACTGCAAAAAGCAATCCCGCCCCTCTTCCCCTCCTCAAAACCGAGCAGGGAGCAGGTAGCCCACCTGCCAGTATTTTATTTATTTATTTTTTGGGGTCATTTGTATCCAAATCACAGTTTTTTAAATAACAAAAATAATCAAAAATGCTATTTGAAGCTTAATTTTATTTATATTTGCCACAAAAACATGTTAAAAACACAATTGAGTCTTTAAGGTGTAATAAATTAAACCTGCCTGCTGGTATAAATATGGAAAATGTTGTTTTTTTGTATTTTTTAAGAACTAAGAGACGAGTAAAAGTCTACAAATCAATAAATGTAAAATATATATTTATATATAATTAAAGATTAGGTCACAAATCCACAAAATGACAACATTTGAGATCAAAGATTCTCGCAATTTCTCAAATGTCCACCAGGTTTTCCGGTTAAATATGAAATATTATTATGTTGTTTGTTAAATTTCACTCCCCAAAACAACTTAAAGTGATTTTCAACCAAATACAGATGACAAAACGTTGTTTTAATCCAAGTTTCTTCATGTATATTCCTAATTTTTCCCCTTTTATAGCAGGAGCCCCCCTTGTGGTTACTCTGTGAATTGCACTTAATTTTTAAATAAGCTTCAATCTGGAAGTTAAATGTTTTTGTTTTATTTAAAACAAAAAAGTACTTACAGGAAAAACTACCAGTTAATTCATCTCTGAAGTATTAGATATGAATAATTAAAGGAATTAAAGTCAAATTATTTCTGATTAAGCACAAAAGATATGAAATTGTTCAGATTTACTAACGAGAGCTGAACTCTAACCTGTAATAGAAGCATTTCTGCTTTAAAAACTGAACAAAAATCTAGAAAACATAAATGAAAAAGTTGGAAGCTTTATGTTTTTCTGAGAAAATATCTTTACTTTCCACAAGCAGAACATATTTTTAAAAAGAGTAATAAAATATTTAATTAATACACCAACAGTAGAAAAAGATAAACTAAAAATAATGAATGAAAAATGACTTATTTTTATGTTTTTAAAATAAAGGATGCCAATCATTAAGAAAACTACTTTTAATAAGATGGATAAGAATACATTAACTAGCAATAAATATGTGATTAAAGAAAATAAATCCTGTTAAGATGATGTTTTTTTTCTTAAGCTACTACAATATATATTTTTTTACTCTGAAGTTAATCGTGTCTTTGAAATTTAACTAATATTACAGAGAAATGTTTCAGATTGGTAAGAATAATATTTTAAAACTGGAATTTAGTGAAGAAAAAAAAACCAGCCAACACAATTTTAATTAATTAAATTAATTTTCTGACATCTTAAGGAGTTGAAATCAAATATTAAATAATTTATGCATCAGAATGTTCATTATAATCCTAAAAAAACATGTTTTTGAAAATGTTTGAGAAATAAATTCAGAACCTCTTACAAGAATTTAACGAAATCCTAATGTTTTAATTTAGAAAAACCTACAGTTTCTGTTAATTTGAAATAAAAAAGCAAAAGCTTTTACTCATAAACTGTTTTTAGTCAATACAAGTAAATAAAATAGAATAAATAAAGTAACTATGTTGGAAAAACGAGGGAAAAACCTTTTTTTTTTGACCCCTGAAATTGTTTACAAGCTGTTTCTTCATGTTAGGAATTTTAATTAAAAAGAAGCGACGACTCGGCTCTGAAAACACTCAAGACGTCATTTCAAATCTATGAATTTTCATTTTTTAACAATTTCAATGCAATGTTGGCATATTTTCTCAAGAATTTGTCAAAGTTTAGAAACATCACAACAGAAAGTTTGATGAAATGTTGCTTAGCTAATAAAAAAAAAAACTTCTAATAATCCAGGAAATCCGGAGAAAAATGATGAAAGGTCGCGACTCACGCTGGATGAGCTTCCGCTTCTTCTGCTCGGAGTGAAGGAAGCTGCTCAGGTAAAAGATGACGGGCAGGAACAGCATGAAGCTGGACACGGCGATGACCGGAACCGTCTCGTCTCGAGGCAGCGAGCAGTTGAAGTTCTTGCTCCACAGAATCCGAGTCATGTTCATCTGAAACAAGAAGATGTAATTTTTAAAGTCCCTTCATGACAATTTTTTTAATTTAAAAAAAAAAATAATAATCCCAGTAGTGTTTAACTATGATTAGGACGTTTTTAACACAATCTAAATGTCTTAAAAAGCCATTTTTCATGTTTTTCTGAAATCTTCTCTGAAGGGGCGTGGCTTTAGGAGCTGAGATGTTTAAGGAAAAAAAAAAAAAAAATCTATTTTTTCCTCACATACATACCGCGTCTTCAACGTCGATGCACAGAGTCTTCTCCATTTTGCTGTAAAGCTCATTTAACCCTTTGTAGGAGCTCTTACAGTTTTTGCAGAGTTCAGTGTGATTCCCCTGTAGAGACAGAAAAAATTAAAATTAAAAATAAACATTTCTGCACAAAGAGAAAACTCACAAACTCAAATGTACCTGCTGGTACTTCTCAAAGCAGGAGAGTGTTTGGTTGAGGTTCTTCATGAAGTTTAGCGTCTCGTTATTGACATTCTGGAACTTTTCAGTGATACAAACTACAACAAAAAAAGTCAGAAAAGGTCAGATTACTGAATATGAAAAGTAGAAGAAGAAATATTTTTTATTTCTTTAAAGGTTTTAGGTTTGTGACTTCTTAACTTTTTTAAGGAGGTCAATAAAAAATGGTTTATGCGTAAAAATGTTACATTTTATAAGAATTTTACCCTTAAAATGAAAATGAAATGATTGTAAAACTAAAATAACACTTTAATAAATGTGCAAATATGATCAC
>NC_050535.1:7679455-7683941 GCF_002922805.2 Oryzias melastigma
TTTATTAAGAGAAAATATATATATATTTAAAAATATATAAATATTTTTTTTTTAAATCAGAGATCAAAAAATGTTGAAAAAAGTTTTTATTTTCAAGAACTAAATAATGGGGAATTATTTAAATGCTACAGATGAATCTTATTTTTTGTCTCAGTTTATCAAAGATACACAAACATTTTTCACATAAAGTCATAATGACATCAGAAAGGACAGTAAATACGCTTTAATATCTATTTAAAACATCACTTGTGTTTAAGTAGATGCAGAATTAAGGTACGTTTGGTGCAAACACAGTTTTGATGCATATTTGCATCAATTAAATCCAGATTTTAGTAAAAAAAAATAACTGAAAATCAACTCACAACTTTAATGCTTCAAACATCTTATCGTTAGTAATATTATCTATCACTTTCTTTTGAAAAAAAAACAGGAAAAACATGTATTAAAATTAATTAGGAACTCTTAAATGTAAACAGAAAATGTGTTTATTTAAAAAAAGATTTTCCTTTTTTTTTTTTTTTTGCAAAAATCAATTTTTAATTTAGTAAACTCGCCCTTAACTTCCCCTAACCAGCTAACCAACTCTGCAGTCTCGTCTTCTTTCTGTCAGAAAAATGATTCTGTTTTACAAATGTTGTTTTTCATTAAATTCTTCCTGTTTCTTTTTTTTATTGAGTATTTTATGGCGTTACAGCTAAACATGAGTTACGGTAAAATATTATCTGTATCTTTGACTTAACAATAACATGATCTAACACACTAAAATGAGATAAAACAAATAAAAGTGTGCTATATTTATGATATAAACATGAGCATTTCTTTCCCAAGTGCAAAGAAAACTAAAAGGTTCCTATAAAAGTGACGATCACAAGACAAAATGGGGAAACGCATTAAAAGTACAAAGATCTTTTGTCTTTTCCAACTGATCCATGGAAGATCATTTGCAATCAACTAAAAATAAAATGCATGATCTGAAATGAATGACTTGATTTTAAAGCTGGTGTTTCTGCTGTACTTACAGTCACAGTTGGATTTTTCCCAGAGATCCTGCATGTTGCTGAACAGCACGTAGACCAGCATCAGCCGGTCGCTGCGCAGCAGGCTGTCCCGGCAGCTCTCGTTACCCGGACCCATCTGAGGACGCAGAACGAATGAAACCGTTTTGGTAGAAAAATCGCAGGGAAGATCTTCAGATTTGTTTCAGTCTGATTTTATAAAACGCAGTTTATTTGATTTGACTTATTTATTCACACACATAAAAAGGACATAAGAATACAAGATAAAAATAAAAAAACAGAAAAGTAATATCATTTGATGGTGTAACACACTTCTGTTAAAAATAAAATAAAATACGGTAAGTAAACAAATGGAGAACTAGACTGAAAAATCTTACAAAATTTTAACAATTCCAAATAATTTGAGAGTGTTTACGTGACTGCACAAATGTAAAAGCCCATTAGGCTTCTAGTTACCGTAACTCAGTGTTAGCTTGCTTTTTTTGTGCTTTTGTTTTGTTATTCTCTTATTATTCACCAATTTTTGACCGATAATGACTTATTTTTGCATGTAATTAGGTGTATTTTTTGTGTTTTTCATCTGCTGATTTTAATTAAGCTGTGGTAACATTGTATTTTTCCCTTTGTGGGATCAATAAAGTTTCATCCAATAGAATAAAACTGTATTGTTATCATTTGTGAGACCGATAAAGTTTTATCCAATAGAATAAAACTGTATTGTTCCCATTTGTGTTACCAATAAAGTTGTATCCAATAGAGTAAAACTGTATTGTTACCCTTTGTGGAACCAATAAAGTTTTATCCAATAGAATAAAACAATTTTGCTCCCCTTTGTGGGATGAATAAAGTTTTATCCAAAAGAATAAAACTATATTGTTACAATTTGTGGGATCAATAAAGTTGTATCCAAAAGAGTAAAACTGCATAGATACCATTTGTGGGACCAATAAAGTTTCATCCAACAGAGTAAAAACTTATTGGTCCCCCTTGAGGGATTAATAAAGTTTTATTCAATAGAGTAAAACCATATTGTTACCCTTTGTGGGACCAATAAAGTTTTATCCAATAGATTAAAACTGCATTGTTACCATTTGTTGGATGAATAAAGTTTTATCCAATAGAGTAAAACAATATTGTTCCCCTTTGTGGGATTGATAAAGTTTTATCCAATCAAATAAAACTTTACTGTTGCACTTTGTGGGATCAATAAAGTTTCATCCACCAGATTAAAAACTTATTGGTCCCCTTTGAGGGATTAATAAAGTTTTATTCAATAGAGTAAAACCTTATTGTTCCCCTTTGTGGGATCAATAAAGTTGTACTGTACATTTGACAATCCACTGTCATACATGTCAGGAAAAATACCTTCGACCATTAAAACGAGATAAATGTCAAAATCTGGTTTTTATTTATTAAAATATAGACTTCATAACAAGCAGTTTGGTGCATTTAAACGGGTTTTCTCAGCTGACTTGAAGGGGCGTTTCCTGTATTTTTTTTTAGTCATGTCACAAACTCGTGATCTATGATTACACACTAACGGGGTCTGCTCCATTTCTCCACCTTCAGCTACCAAAACACCGGACTGTTTACCTGGTTGGATGAGATGTTCGTGTACGCGTTCAGCAGACTTCCATAACCGGAGTAACACTTTAGGCAAACCCTGACGGGTCGAGCAGCCGGAACCAAACACTTGACATAGTCGGAGTAACGCTGGCTGAAGAGGCCGAGAAGCTCCAGGCAGTAGTTGCTGATCTCCAGATCCTCGGGGAAGGAGGACATCAAACTGAGGGGGACAAACGAGTCCGCAGGAGAGCTGGGGTACCACGCTAACGAAGGAGACTCTACCTGCTCCCCTGAAGCTAATGACGTTCCTGCGTCACAGTTTACAAACGCGTAAATATTTATTAGAAAAAGTATAAAAAACAACAAACTTCCGCGGGGCGACATTACGAGACGCCGAGGAGACTTTTGTTGACACCCAGAAAAACCCATGACTTCCTCGTTTTGGACCAGAAATCATGTGACTCCAACGTGAAATCTCGCGAGACTTCCGAAAAAAAGGATATTTCCATTTTTCTTCTTTTTTCGCCATTTATTATGTCTTTTCCTTTTGTTTATTTTTACATTTGGCTCCCTTTTAAAATAAGAGAACATTTTTTTTTAATTTTTTACATTTTTTGTTTTAAATATATGTATTTTTTATTTCTTTTATACATTTTATTTTCCTTTTCTAGTTTTATTTTCTCTAGAAGTATTTTCAGATTTTAGAATTATGATTCGAGTTTAATTTTAAATGTTCCAGCTGCTATAAATCACCCAACAGAATGCAGAGATTAACAATATTTTTTAGATCAAACCAAACTGAAGCTGAACACATTTTTAAATGCATTTTAAAGATAATGCATATAGTTTTTACCACAACACCAATGACACATCTATTTATTCATTCATTCATATATTCATTTATATCTTTTGTTTATTTTTACAGTTTTCGGTTACAGCACTGATGTGTTGACAACAAATTTTATATGTCTGATCTTAGATGACCTGCACTGACAGTAATGTAATGAGCTGCTGAATATAGCTGTGGTACATGTACAAAATGTTCAGACACAATCATGATAGTTAAACAGGATTCAAAAATCAATATAGATTCCACTTCAAAAGTATTTGGATTTCATTAAGAGTAATCAGATTACATTTAAACAAATAAGATTGCATTACAAGTCATCAGATTGCTAATTGGTGCCCTTAAAATACTTAATGTGTGGTTGTTGCCCTGACTTGTAAACTTGCAAAGTGTTTAAGGTATACCCCGCCTTTACCCTCCAGTAGTTGGATAGGCTCCAGCAACCCCATGAACCCAAATGGCAGCCTACCGAGTTTAGCGGATGGATGGACGGATTTATGGATGGATGGATTTATAAATAGATGAATGGTCGGACGGACGGATGGACAGATGGATGGATAGAAGGATGGATGTATGGATGGATGGATGGATAGATGGATAGATGGATGGACGGATGAATGGATGGATGGATTTATAAATAGATGAATGGTCAGACGGACAGACAGACAGATGGATGGATGGATGATGGATGGATGTATGGATGGATGATGGATGGATGGATGGATGGATGGATGATGGATGGATGGAGGGATGGATGGATGGATGGACGGACGGACGGATTGATGGACGGATGGATGAATAGATGGATAAATGGATGAATGAATGGATAGATGGATAAATGGATAAATGGATGAATGGATGAATGGATGGATGGATGGATGGATAAATGGATGAATGGATGGATGGACGGATGAATGGATAGATGATGGATGGATGGATAGATGGATGGACGGACTGACGGATTGATGGACGGGTGGATGGATGGATAAATGGATGGATGGACGGATGGACGGATGAATGGATAGATGGATGGACGGATGAATGGATAGATGGATGG
>NC_050535.1:7684011-7691382 GCF_002922805.2 Oryzias melastigma
CGGATGAATGGATGGATGGATGGATAGATGGATGGACGGATGAATGGATGGATGAATGGATAGATGGATGGATGGACAGATGGATAGATGTATAGATGTATTGATGGATAGATGGTCAAGTTGCATTAAATATTGTCCGATTGCATTGAAAGTAACCAGAGTTCAGCTAAAGTAATTTGATTACATTTAAATACATTAGATTGCGGCTGAGGTAATTACGCCATATTTAATTTAGTATTATTACTTTATGTTTTAAAAGCTAAATTTAGAAATACAGCAGAGTCAAGTTTGATTCATCAATATTGTAATATATTTACAATAAAGATTACATATATATATTTTTGAGTTGTTTATTTTGTATAAACATTTCATTATTTTTGAGTGCGTTGTTCTTGTTTCTATCTTTTTTTAAGCCTTTGATTGTTTTGAGTTTTTGCTCATTCATAAAGTATCTAAGCTGGAGTGTCTGCTGCATGAATCTGACTCCCAGATGTGAAGACACAGGAAACTATTTCACCGTCAGTCAAAAATCAGAGGACAGAGACGGCCCTTCCTCCGCCTCTCCTCGGTTATTTGCGGGTTCTTGACACCACGCAATTTCACAATGTGCACACGGCACGCAGCAAATAATCACAGAGTCAAGGTAAACGATTTGGGCTCCAATCCTGATTGTGATAATTGTCAAAAATGCCTCACTGGAGAGAGCGGCCGCAGTCAATGGTCGTTAATGTGAAATTAGTGGCTCTTGATAACTTGCAGGCCGCATCAATTCAACAGTCATCAGAGCCTAATGAAAATAAGCGGGGAGAGAATGCGTGCAATCCTGAAGCCTGCGTTAGAGGCTACTCCTCTTCTAATGTGGCCCCTGGTGCTCGCCACGCTGCACATGGCGACTCATTAACTCTTCTTCTCCGGATCAGAGTTCACATAATTGTTCAGATGTTCCTCATTCCTTTATTATTTTCTACTCTGGCACCTAAAAATAGAAGTGATTGCAGATTTGAGCTGTTATATCCTATATTTCCCAGAAATTTAAATATATGTATTATCATTGTGAACAATGATTTCTGCCTTATGGAGAAGAAGTTTTAGCTTTATCATGGCTTTGTGGAGTGAAAGGCGTTCATTAGTGACAGACGGAGAACCAAGAGGACATAAATCAATAATTAGATCCTCAAATTAGACAATGTGGTGATGAGAGCTTTAAGTGATTTGGAGAGAAACTCAGTTAATGTGCATAAAAAAGCTGAAAATGATGGAAACCAAAAGAATATCTAAACATTAAGAAATTCATATTAATAATTTTTTTTTTACAACTAATAGCAAGCAAAAAAGAAACACATTTAAATAGAAAATATCAAAATATTTATACATTAAAGCAATAAAAAAACCTTTTTTTTAACAGTTTTGGGCTCTATTTTCAATTTTTTTTTAAAATAATTTTTAAAACAAAAAGGTAAAAAGCTCAAACTAATGGCATTCAAATGAACAAAATTTGTGTTTTTCTTTTTAAAAGTGAATAAATTTAGATTTTTTGTTATTTTTTTAAATTATTATTTTATTTTAATTTAACAAACAGTAAATCAAACTATCAATAAAAAGACAAAATAGAGAGAAAAATGTGTATGTATAAAATAAGTCAATGAATGAATCAATTTTCTACTTCTTATGATAAGTCATATTCATGTAATAGAATATTTAAAAAAATATTTTCTCTAATTTATTATACTGAACAGTTTATAGACGTCAAATCAAATCTAATTATTCGGAAATCTGAGACAAAAAGCTGATATAAAACTTTAACTATTTCCTCACCTTTTTACTTCTTTGATTTTAAATTAAATGTTTTCAACAATTATATTTTAGGAAAAGCACATATGTTTGAAATGTGGCTTTATTTATTGAATTATTTATTTTATTTGGTTTTTATTTCAAACACAAAAGGGAAAAAACACACAAGAATTAAAAAATTACAAATATAAGAATAAAAAAATACAAATATAATGTATTTAAAGGGTTTTTTAAAACAAATATTTCTAAAAAACTGCTGACTCAGCCATGTTGACCGAAACCACAACTATCTAAAGACAACAAATAAACAAAGCCCACAAACTAAGACTACCAAACACCAAACTAAAATAACAAAACCCAGCAGTTTAAGACTGCTGAGGACAAAGAGGGAAAAAGAACAAAAAATAAATTAAATAAAATAAAACAGAAAATAAAATTAGCATTTATTTAATTTAAATGAATTAAATGTATAAGTTGATGTCTGAGGTGCACATAGATGATAAACTATGTAGGTTTTTACATCCCTGTTGACCTCAAGATGTTTTGTTTGCTCAACATTACCTCCAGAATGAACAGATTTTATATCCAAAGCAAAACTATTTAGATTTTTGTATGAATTAAAAGCACAGCAGTGGTTACTTACAGCCAGAACTGCACTGAGATGATCCTGTTGGTCTTTTATTTTGAAAATATGCTAGAGAAATGCAAGGTTCTTTTTATTTTTTGCTCTTGTTTGTGCCAAAAAATAGACAGAATTTGTATTTATTGTTAAAAATAAGAAGGTTGAGAATGTAAATCCGAATTTCTTAAATGTTAAAGTAAAACTATTAGGTTTGGATCAGTATAAAACGAACCCAAATGGCTTTTTTACTGTTAAACTATTAAACCCCTGGTTTAGTAGTTGCTCCATTTTTGTCTTAAATAGACAAAATGTGAAAAACAAAAGGAAAACTTGTTGGATTCATGTATATTTATGCTTAACTTTGTCAAATTTATCAAATATTTTGGAGGAAATTGCCATCAGAATGTTATAAATCCGAGTTAAGATTAAAATATTTGTCTAATATATCAGTTAAACTGATTTTTGTAGGTAAAAATGTATAAAATGATCTCCACAAGCTGTTCTCTGTGAAAGTTAAGAATCCAATTAATTTAATTTACTAATCAAAACAGAAGAACTTGTAAAGGGTTAACTCCGATCCGAACACGCGGAGTGAAAGTAGCTTTAAATCTATGCAGAAGTTATTTTTTTTTTATCTTTTGGGCCGGCCCTAATCTGCCAAAAACCTCATTCTTTCATCAGAGAACTGTGCCTCCTTTCTTGCCGTCCCCCCCTCTATACAACATAAAGTCAGACTGCATTTAATGCTTATGTCAGGATGGGAGAGGGCCTTTCTTCTTCTCCTTTTCCCCCAGAATTTTGCCCTTTTCGTCGTGTGAGTCTCCCAACCCGCGGGGACCCCCATATTCTTCCCCGGCGTCTGACTCGCATCACAAACTAACCCCGATTTTCACCACTTTTCTGGGAATTGCTTGGACTGATAATAGAGATTTCGCTTTCATTTTATACGCTTGACTTGGTTATTGTTGCTTTTCTCCTCTCCCGTGATTCCCCCCTCCTTCGGGGATTATCCCTGACTTTGCCCACAACACTGGCCGCCGAAGTGCCCCTGAAGATGACAAGTGATGCAGATCAAGGCCGGCCCATTCTGTGGACTCTGAAAGGACTCGAGCTGAGGCGGGTTCATGTGGGGGAGTTTGAACTGAGTTCTTTTCTTTAAATACAGAATTTGAGACTAATGACAGATTAAGAATCTGATCAATATTTACACAAAATTTCACAGAAAATAAAAAAAAATGGAGCAGAAAGTTAAAATAAAGTGAAATTATGAACTTTTACAGCTTTGTCTTTAAAATGATTATAATTATGCTTAAATAAAAGTTTAATTTAGCCATTTTTGTAGTGTTTTCTATGCATTTCGCATTGTATCTGTGTTTTTAGGCAGCTGATGCCTCATTATAGAGGATTTATCAATTTGAAAATTGTTTATTTCTAAGCAATTTCCGCAAAATTAACACACAAAAAAGACAAACACAAGAAATTTATATCTATACAAAAACTAAAATTCATTAGAACATATAAATAAATCCACATAAACTAGAAAAAAAAAATCATTATTTTGCATTTAGTTCTTGACACACTTAAACTATTGGTTATTAAAATTGTACTTTTACACAAAAAAACTAAATTAAATCAAATTCAATGGAGTCAAATGGGGTTTTAAAGAACCTAAATTGATGATATCATTAATTTAAAGTTGCTTTTGTTTGGTGTAATAGCATTTCTGTTAAACTTAACAAGCTAAACTAATCAAATTTGACTTTTTGGGGGGTTTATGAGTGTTATTTTTTTATTAAGTTATTTTTCTCAGTATTGTATGTTGATTCTTTTTTTTATTATTCATGAAAATGTTTTTATTAATTTGTAGTGCCATTCAATCAAATCAAACTTTATTTGTAAAGCACTTTTGCAAAACTCATGTCACTCAAACTGCTTTATGTAAAATATAATCATATTTTAAAAACAAAGAACAACACATTGCAAATGGTAAATGAGTAGAACATATACAATTTTATTAAGGCTGGTTTAGGGGCGGAGTCAGAATTTTAGCCCAACCCCTTTGTGAAATTTGGCTATTTTAAAATATGTTTTACAGAAAATAGGGGCTGGGCGACACTGATTATTTGGGGATCCAATTGATTGATATTGATGGAAATATCAATATTTTTTTGTAAATGTGTTGGATGTGACATGAACCTCAAAATCTTAATTTTTTTTTTTTTTTTTAATCGTCGTGGCGTGAATGTTTTTTATTGAGTTCATTTACACACTAGCTGTTTTGGCTTATTTATTTATTTATTTATTTATAGGTTTTAGGCTGTTTTGGAGTTTAGCTAATATTTCATTTACACTCCAGCTTTTTTGGCTAATTTAGTTTTTTTTTTTTTACCTTTTTAGGCTGTTTTCTGAGGTTAGCTAATCGTTCATCTACATGCTAGCTGTTTTGGCTAATTCAGGCTTTTTAGAAAAGTTTTTAGGTTTTTTTGGAGTTAGGCTAATATTTACAAACTAGCTGTTTGGGCTAATTTAGCTTATTTTTTAAACATTTTTAGGCTGTTTTGGAGTTTAGCTAATATTTCAGCTACACTCTAGCTTTTTTGGCTAGGCTTTTTTTTCCTTTTTAGGCTTTTTTCTGAGTTTAGCTAATAGTTAATCTACATGCTAGCTGTTTTGGCTAATTCAGGCTATTTAAAAAAAGTTTTTAGGTTGTTTTGGAGTTAGGATAATATTTACAAAGTAGCTGTTTTGGCTAATTTAGCTTTTTTTCACAGTTTTTTAGGGTGTTTTGGAGTTTAGCCATTTTTTTCAGCTACATGCTACCTGTTTTGGCTAGCCTATTTTTTTTTTTTTGGTTGTTTTTTAGGCTAATTTTGGATTTAGCTAATATTTCAGCTGGCCATCAGCTTCAGTGTTTTTACCTATATCAATTTCAGCATCTTTAGCTATCAGCGCTAGCATCTTCAGCAGCCAAATTTACAGCATTCACACTAACATTATCGCAGGTAAAGCTATATATCTAGTTCATAATTATATTAAAAAGTTACAGTTTTAAAGTTTTTCAAATTTGTTTAGTGTTAGGTTTATCCTGTTTGGCCCGCAACCTAAGAAGTTGTTTTAGATTTTGGGCCGTTGTGCGATTGAGTTTGACACCCCTGATGTGAAGCTTTTTTAAGTGTTAGTATCAAATAAGAATATCTTTCAAAAAGTTGCATGTTTTGAGAAATCCAGTTTGTCCTGCAATCGTCTGAGTGTTTGTTGGCTTGATATGAAAAGTCCAGTTTGTGCTTGTATGGAGGGTGGGAGGGATAATGACCAAACACGCAGCCAACAGCAGCCACACAAAAGCCGCATTGACTTCCTCCCTGCTGGTTGTCTTTGGTGGACGGTCCCTCTCTGTGCTTCGCCTGCCCCCCCAGACCGTCACTCCAAGAGGCAGGACGACTTGTTCCATAACAAGACGCGAAACTGACTTTTTTCAGCTCCAGTGAACTGGACATAAACCCCGACTGACAACCTCCAGTGCCCAAACAGAACAGAGAGAGGACGGGTGGGCTGGGACGGGGGGCGAGAGAGAGGTGGGGGCAACACCAGGCTAAATGTAGTCGTTATCCACTTTATAGCTCACAAATAACAAAGATAAATTATTTTTTAAGCTCACACGTTGCTTCAATGAAACTTTTTCTCAGATGTTTTCCAGCTTTTTATCAATTCATCCTTTCTAAGCTGCTCCCTGAGGGCCGCCGGCCCCCCTCCCACTCAGACTTCAGTGTGTTACAGCCATGAAAGCACGACGTGCTGTAAATGTAATGGGCTGGGGGGTGATTGTTTCTGACAAGCAACAAAACACATCGCTCCTCCCCTCAAATTAGTCCCCCAGGAGGGGGTGGGGTGAGGGGTTCACGTCCCAGGAGACGCATGAACGCCACAGCATGCCAGCATATGCAGGAGGAGCATGCAGGAGGAGCATGCAGGCGGCCTCCGCAGGTACAGCGGAGGTCTGACGTGTGAAAATAAACATAATCTACAATTGCACGTTTAGTAAAATATATTTTCATTTTAATTACTGTAAAGCATTCACACTGTAGTGATTCTCCTGCTCGTCTCTGAACGTTTTTTGGCTCATAAAAACATAAAAACTTTCAGTTATTACTGCTTGTATTTTTGGTATTTATGAACTTTATATTTTGTTAAATATTGAACAAAACATGCCTCACAGGAAATGAATGAGAAAGTCTTTCAAATTTCCAAATTTTAAGTAGATTAGCAACAAGCTTTTAAATATGTTCATGGACGAAGTTTTAATCTTTTATAGTATTTTTTTTAATTGGGGGTTACCTATATTTTTGCAACATTCTAAAGTTTCTGGCTAATTTGTTTTTAGGCAAATTTCGAGTTTAGCTTCTATTTTAGCAACATGCTAACGTTTTTTGGCTAATTTGTTATCTACTGAGGTTTTTATAGACTAATTTAAAATTTAGCTTCTATATTAGCAACATGCTAACGTTTTTGACTAATTTAGTTTACTGAGGAATTCCAGGCTATTTTGGAGTTTACTTAATATTTTACCAACATGCTAATATTTCTGGCTAATTGCTTTTTATTTATTTATTTTTACATTTATTTATTTTTTATTTTATTTTATTTATTTTTTTTAGCTAATTTAGAGTTTAGCTTCTATATTAGCAACATGCTAACGTTTTTGACTAATACAGTTTACTGAGGAATTCCAGGCTATTTTGGAGTTTACCTATTATTTTACCAACATACTAACATTTCTGGCTAATTGTTTTATTTATTTATTTAAGCTAATTTAGAGTTTAGCTTCTATTTTAGCAACAGGCTAACGTTTTTGACTAATTTAGTTTACTGAGAAATTTTAGGCTGTTTTGGAGTTTAGCTAGTATTTAAGGAACAAGCTAGCTTTTTTTTTGCAAATTTGGCCTCTAATGAGGTTTTTA
>NC_050535.1:7691448-7694830 GCF_002922805.2 Oryzias melastigma
GTTTACCTAATATTTTACCAACATGCTAACATTTCTGGCTAATTGTTTTATTTATTTATTTATTTATTTATTTAATGTAATTTAGAGTTTAGCTTCTTTTTTATACCAACATGCTAACATTTCTGGCTCATTGTTTTATTTATTTATATATTTATTTTAACTAATTTAGAGTTTAGCTTCTTTTTTATACCAACATGCTAACATTTCTGGCTAATTGTTTTTTTTTTTTGTCTTCTTCTATTTTTTTTTTTTGCTAATTTAGAGTTTAGCTTCTATTTTAGCAACAGGCTAACGTTTTTGACTAATTTGGTTTACTGAGGAATTTTAGGCTGTTTTGGAGTTTAGCTAGTACTTAAGCAACAAGCTAGCTTTTTTGGCTAATTTTGCACGGTTTTTTGAGCTAATTTGGAGTTTAGATCATAATTAAGCAAAAAACTAAATATTTTTGGAAAGCTGGTGTGTATTAGGAATTTTTCAAGCAATTTTACAGAAAATTTTTCCAAAATTTAGGTAAACTGCTGCGCTCTTTTTCATAGTCCTTTGAAGAAATTTACAGTCTTTTAGTAAATTTTACATTTTGCAAATAGCTTATTTTTTTAAGCAAATCCCTTCAGCATTAAAATAAATTGCGTCACATTTTCAACAAAACGCTTCAGCATGTTTAGCTACTACTTTCAGCATTCACACTAACACTATCGCAGTAATGCAACTATTCTAGTTTAAGGGAGATTTTTCCAGATTAATAAAAAAAGGTGTTTTATTGCATGAAAAGTTTTCTTTTTTCTACTTCTACTCATTTAAATGCATTGATTCAAGAGGTTTTTTGAGTTATAAAAAAATACATCTTAATTTATTTTACTTTGTTTGAGAAAAAATTCTACTTGCAATCTCCTTTAAGGAATAGACTGAATAAAACTGAATGTTATGATCACACCAGTTGTAAAGAGTACCTGAAAACCATACTAGAGTAAAAGTACCGCAAAAAATACTCAGTTACAAGTAACCAATTCCAATAATACTTGAGTAAAAGTATTAACGTATTCAATTTTTAAAGAACTGTAGGCTCAAAGAACACTAAAAAATATATTTTCACAGAATCATGATGTAACGAGTAACAGTAGGTGTCCATTTAAAAGTAATATATTCAATCAAAAATTGAGTTGAGTAGAGAGTAAAAGTTGCTTATGTGTTACTACTCAGTGCAAGTACAAAGGAGCCAAAAAGTACTTAAGTAAGGTAATCAAGTCTATTTACTTAATTACTTCACACAGATGATAATCACATAAACAAAAGTAGCTTTTAAAGATTCAAAATTTTGATTGTTGCTTTAATCAATTTTGTTAATGGGATTAGAATTATTACAATTATTATTATTATTATTATTTTTTTGAAAGTAAGGAGTATTAGGGCCACCAAAACATAAATAAATAAAAAACAGTACTATTACAATTTTTTTTCTCCTAAATTTATAACTTCAAATCTTGTAAATTTATAATAAAAACGTCAAAAATGACTATTACTTTTTAAGTCATAAATATACAACTTTGTTCTCGATATTTAACAGTAGCAACTGTTTTCTTGTAAATTTAGGAGATTAAAAGTCGCTATTTAAAAAAAAATGTTTTTGTAATCTGGCCCTAATGCTCTGTCGTGAAATTGTACTAAACTGTTTTAAACCAAAATATCAAATAAATGAAAGACATAGAATTAACATCACCAGATCAGTGCAACAAAATACAAAACAATTTTTTTTTTATCATTTTATTGTCGATTTTATGTGTTTTTTGTGTTTGTTGTTGTCCAATGTACAACTTGACCAAGAACTACAACTAAAATTAGCTTTGCAGCTGAAATATTTACAGAAATGTTCATTAACTGTTCAAATAAATATTAAAAATAAATCAACTTTTTGCAAAGAAAAACCAGATTTGGTGAGGTGAAAACGTGTGACGCCCAACCATTCTTTGAACTATTTAATAACCATTTGAACCGAATTTAATCCAAATAAATCAAGTTTATCTTGAAATACAAAAGGAGTTTATACAAATAGACTCTTCGTGTGTCCGAAAATTCGCATTGTAACAGTAAAATCCGTCCAACACAAGAGGCCTTTTGCTCAGCTGTTGGACAGGACAAAAAATATATTTTTATTAAAAAAATAAATAAATAATAATAATTATTATTTGAAAGGAATTTAGCTAATAACGAACTTGGATACACACTGAAAAAAATAACAAAAAAAAAAAACACAAAAAAATACTAATTAAATTTTACTTCATTAATGAATATTAAAACTACTAACAAATTTACTTACGTTCACAAATAAGATTAAGATCCAATCTTAATTAAATAAAAATTGTACATTTTTCTAATAAAATTTACATAATATTAACGAACGCTCCAAAAGTGATTAAAACAATTAAAAAAAAAGTAGATCTTACTAAAAAAAACAATATAAATGTTTGATTACTCATAAAAAAATGTTTTTTAACTAAAAAAATCTCTTTATTTGCATAATCTTTGAATTAATATGTAGATATTTGGAGAAATAATATTATTGAACCAAAATGGTGGATTTTTAGCGAAATAATATATATTACAAATGAATAAATATTTGTATTTTTGTTATTTTACAGGTAGCGTGTGTGCTAGCGGGAGCTTTCAACGCACGACTCGATTTGTGAACAAGTGACTCGTAGGAGGGGTGGGGGGGTGATGTTAACTTCGAGTGGCCCCTGTGGCTCAAGCTCCTTCTTTCTTACTTCCCAAGCCCCCAGGTTGCCTTTGCATGACATCATCCCCAAACTATGTCCCCCCATACCCATGAGAATCTGAGCTGTCACAATCAGCACCCCCCCTCCCATTAAACTGTACTGCTCATACGTCCCCCCCCCCTCCATCCTCCTTTTCTTCCTCACTTCTTCCACCACCAATCTCCTCCCTTCTTCTTCTTCTTCTTCTCCTTTAACCCCCAGAAAGCCATTGTTTGAGTCAAGGCTTGATCAAAAAACTGTTGCCCGCCAACCACAGGGCTTTCTGTAAATTCAATAAGGCCACCTTAAAGATTTTCCTAATTAATGGATGACATCTTTGGCTGGAGGAGAGGCGAGGCATTCTGCTCCGGCTCGCTCTTTGTTCGCCTCCTAATTAACTTTCCTAGGTCACTCAGGTCCCCGCAACCTGAGAGTGAAGAGCTCCCATTGAGGAGGGAGTTGTAAACTTACTTTTTTTGCCTCGGCACTTAAAAGGGGAAAGCAAGTATAGGGAACAGAAAATATCCTATTTAAGTCCTTTGTGAGTGAACTGCTTGCACATGTTCCAATAAAGGAAGTCTTCTAAATAAGCTGCCATGTTGCTCTCCACTCCCCCCTCCCTCACTACT
>NC_050535.1:7695200-7697551 GCF_002922805.2 Oryzias melastigma
CAAAACTCTTTAAATTTGTTCATAAATAAATAAATATTAGCCATTTATTTAAATTGATGCTTCCTTTGCAGTTTTACTTAAAACTTCACTTTTCAGAACCTCAGAACAACATGGAAGTCTGGTGTCAAAGGTCAAATCAGCACTTTCTTTCACTTTTTACGTTTATTTCCTTCATGCAAAAGTGAAGACAAAACATAAAATATTACCAGAACTTTAAAAAAATATTATTTCAAACAAAGGAGTTTAATTATTTCTTAAAAAGAGGCGAACTTTGCTTTTTTTGGAAGTGTTTGTGTAATAAAAATGCCTTTCCATTGTATTTGTTGATTTCTAAAATTGATTGTAGACAATACAAAAAAATCAGAAATAATTTAATTTAATTTAAATGATTAAAAAACAAAATTAAAGAGAATTTAATGTAAATTCAGGAAGAAATTAATTGAGATTTTTCCATAAAATCCACTTTTAGGTCACATTACATTTAATAAATACAGTGATTATTAACTAAAGTTAAGCAGAGTTTGATTTATTGCTTAAAGAAAAAACATAAATTATAAAAACAATAATTATTTTTCCAAAAAATCAGTTTATGAGTTTTGTAAAGGGGGTTGCCCTTGCTTTTTTAAGTCTGTTTGTTTAATAAAAATACCTTTTCATTGTATTTATTGATTGTTTGATAGATTTATTGTAGATAATACAAAAAAATCAGATTTAGATCATACTTATAACAGAAATAATGAAATTAAACTCAATTAAAATGATATAATGATTAAAAAAACATGTAAAATTATTGAGATTTTTTTGCATACAATTCACTTTTAGGTCACTTTACATTCATTAAATATAATTATTATTAACTAAAGTCAAGTAGAATGTAATTTATTGCTTGAAAAGGAGTAAAATGAAGCAAATTTATAGAATCCCACCCCATCCTGAGTTATTTAATTTACCATTTTTGCATAAATTTAAGAATTGCAAAATAAATGCATCTGTGTGGGATGGTGATCGGGGGAATTTTTAACTAATAAAACCTCATAAAAATGTCAAATAAAACTTTTTCACTGGTGTTTGCTGGCAAAAAATCATAGATCTCAACTAATATCACATTATTAATATTTTTTAAAAATTACTACACAAAAGGAAAACAGCTGGATTACATCAGTGTGAACAGAAAAAAACTTTATTTGTACTTTTCCAAAAGTATTTAAATAGTTTGGATTGTCACAAAATATGTTTTATTTGAGGAAAAACTAACAGTAAAACCCCTCCTGCTGTGATTCATTCGTGTTTTCCAGAAATCTTAAACATATTATCAGAAAAAAATTGAAAAACTTCAACATTTTCTTTAATTATTGATAATAGAAGCACAAAACTGTAGTAAAACTGTAATTATAGTTTAGGCAGTTTCTGACAGATGTTGCTACAATTTCCACATGACAAAAAAACTTCAATCACATTTCCTATAGAGTAAATCATTTTTCATATTTTCTTTATCCAAATCAGCTTTTACATTATAAAATTATTATTTTTACAACCTCTGCTGCTTATAGTCTGACCACTGCAATGGTTTTTACACCAATAAAACTTGTTACACGTTATCTGTGTTTCATTTTACCAACAATTCAAAGTATTGACGGATAATAATCTAATAAATCATAAACTAATTGTTAATGGAAGAGTGAAACATGTTTAAATTTGGGTCAATTTGGACCCAAACATGATATAAGAGTAAAATTGAACAATTGACAGAATTGATCATTTATTTATGAAGAATTGTGTCCTAACTTTCTTTAAGTTGTTCCCTTTAATTTTATTGTTTTATAAAAGTCAAACTTTAATTTTGATGTATATATTGTATTTAATACATTCATTTTCCAGTTAAAACTTACAGCTCTAGCATTTATTTTTGCTGTTTTTAATCAATTTTTGTGCATTTCTTGTAATTTAACTTTTTGTAATACAATTTATTTTCTAAAACAACTTGACAATTTGTGGTTTGATTTAATTTGTTTTAATAAAACTGGTTGATTTAAAAAAAAAATCCAGATTACGATTGATTTTAAAGAGTAGATTAACACCAAATTTAATAGTTCATTTATAAATAAAAGGTTTCAAATCATCTAGAGTGTAAACATCAATTCATTTGTATTAGATCTGCTCTCCAAGGATGCCTGGATCTCCGTCCTCCCTTCCCTGAGGTCAGAGCGAGGCTACCCCCCCTCGTCAGAGTTAACGACGAGCAGAAGTTGTGACCTCCGAGTGTGATCGTTGAACCTGACCTGTGGAGTCTGCAGGGCGATGTCAGGCAGAGGAAACGCTGACGGAGTGACTGGAGGTGACAACCGTTCCGT
>NC_050535.1:7698239-7713972 GCF_002922805.2 Oryzias melastigma
CTATTTTGGAGTTAGCTAATATTTCAGCTACATGCTAGTTGTTTTGGCTAATTAAGGCTTTTCTTTTGAAGTTTTTAGGTTATTTTTTACTTTAGCTAACATTTTAGCAACATGCTAGCTGTTTTGGCTAATTTAGGCTTGTTTCAGTTTTTAGGCTATTTGAAGTTTAGCTACTTTTTCAACTGTATGCTAGCTGTTTTGGCTAACCTACGTTTTTTTTTTTATATATTTTAGGCTAGTTTAGCATTTAGATAATATTATAGCTAAATGCTAACCGTTTTGGCTAATTTTGGCTTATTTTTAATGTTCTATAGGATGCTTTGAAGTTAGCTACTTTTTCAGCTTCAGCTTCTATTTAGGCTGATTTTGCATTTAGCTAATATCTAAGTTATATTTCAATTTCAGCATTTTCAGCTATTAACTTCAGTTATTTCAGCTATCAGCTTCAGTGTTTTTAGCTCTCAATTTCAGTGTGTTCAGCTATCACCACTAGCATAATCTTTTTCAGCTTTTTAGGCTACTTTGAAGTTCAGTTATTTTTTCAGCTACATGCTAGCTGTTTTGGCTAACCTAAGTTTTTGTTTAAAAGTTTTTAGGCTAGTTTAGCATGTAGCTAATATTGTAGCTAAATGCCAACTGTTTTGGATAATTTGGACATTTTTAACGTTCTGTAGGATGGTTTGAAGTTAGCTACTTTTTCAGCTTCAGCTTTTATTTAGGCTGATTTTGCATTTAGCTAATATCTTAGTTACATTTGAGTTTCAGCAATTTTCAGCTATCACCACTAGCATAATCTTTTTCAGTTTTTTAGGCTACTTTGACATTCAGTTATTTTTTCATCTACATGCTAGCTGTTTTGGCAAACCTAAGTTTTTTTTTTTTTTTTTTAGGTTAGTTTAGCATGTAGCTAATATTATAGCTACATGCTAACTGTTTTGGCTAATTTGGGCTTTTTTAACATTCTGTGGGATGCTTTGAAGTTAGCTACTTTTTCAGCTTCAGCTTTTACTTAGGCAGATTTTGCATTTAGCTAATATCTTAGTTATATTTCAGTTTCAGCATTTTCAGCTATTAACTTCAGTTATTTCAGCTATCAGCTTCAGTGTTTTTAGCTCTCAATTTCAGCGTGTTCAGCTATCACCATTAGCATCATCTTTTTCAGTTTTTTAGGCTACTTTGAAGTTCAGTTATTTTTTCAGCTACATGCTAGCTGTTTTGGCATACCTAAGTTTTTTATATTTTTAGGCTAGTTTAGCATGTAGCTAATATTGTAGCTAAGTGCTAGCTGTTTTGGCTAGCCAAATTTTTTTTTTATTTTTAAGCTAATTTGGCATTTAGCTAATAATTTAGCTGGCTCTCAATTCCAGCGTTTTCAGCTATCAGCACTAGCATATTTAGAGGCCAAATTCAGCTTATAGAATTCACACTAGCATTATCACAGGTAATGATATATATATAATTCATAATTATGTTTAAAAGTTATGGCTTTAAAGTTTAAAAAAAATAGTTTTAGTGTTCAATAAATGATTATCCTGTTTGACCTAAGATATGTTTTGGATTTTGGCTGCTCTAACATAAAAATTATATCCAAATTTCAGCTAAAATTTCCCTTTTTAAGTTCAGTTGTACAAAATCTTGTAAAACATTAACATGTTTTTATTAAGGATTGAACATTTATTTGCTTAAAAAACTCCTTTTGGATGATCGAATTCAGACAAATATGAGTCGAAAGACTGATGGTTCAACCTTTGATTTTGTGAGCGTTTCACCCGGAGCTGCAGTCACCTCTGCAGGACTGAAACCTGCTCTTTCAGCTCACAAATCCCAGCCGTCTCACTCTCCACAGGCAGAATATTTAATGAACTGTAGATACGTTGATCACATCGCGGGCCGCTCGGCTCTCACATGTTTGTCTTTGCAGCGTGAACAGCCTAAGCCCCTCTACTCAGCTGCCATAATTTGTTAACGATTCTTTTCAGGGAGGGAAAAAAGAAAGAGCGGAGGCAGAAAAAAGGAAAAGAAAACTATTTAAGAGGAGCTGAAAGCAGAAGTCCATCCAGAGAGGGAACCCAGGGGCGACATCAGGCCGATTTCAGAGCGGCCTGTGATGGCATCCCTGTATATTTTAATATTAATGACCCCGGCCGTAAAGCCGCTTCAACAGGTGCCCGAGCCCCACTCCAGCCTGGATCATTCAGCTGCACAGCAGAAGAAGAGAAAAAGGAGAGTGGAAGAGGAGTTAGAGAGTCAGCGGTCTCTTGCAAATAAGTTTTTGAGTCACTTTCCCCAGCTGAAACACAGGTCGATATTCTCCCCCCCTTGAGAAAGAGATTGACTTTTGTTTGGAGTTTGTGAGAAGTGGGAATCAGAGGCCGGACAATGGGACTCCCCACGGCGAGAGGCTGAGAGGAGCCATCTCAAATCAGTCAGCCAGGGGACTGACTAATCCGTCCATTGTCCCTCCCCAGCCACCGGCCGCACATCAACACATTCGCCCCCCATTGTCCCCCACCCTCATGCAGCGGGATTTGCTCTCCCCAACAGCCAGTTTTGTCCAAGGCAGTTCGAGCGGAAGTTTCTCACTGACAATTTGCCCCAAATAGAATTGTCAGAGCGTCCAGCTACCTCTCCAACCTGTGGGTTTCTGGGTTTGGACCCCGAGTCCTTCTGATGGGAGGACATGGGGGGGGCACACGTCCCCCTTCACAGGTGTGACAAGGTGGGGTGTCCCACCAAATGTAGTCTGAGTCCATCCGCAGCGCCTTTTCAAACATTCTTAAAGTGTGAATGTTTCACAGCGTTCACACTGTAGTGATACTCCTGCTCTACAATTATATCAATTTTACAATTTTATCTTGGTATCAAAACGTTCAGCTCGTTCAGATCATTACTGCTTGTATTTTTAGAATTCATAAACTTTATTGTTTTTGAAATATTGAGCAAAATATGGCAATTGAAAATGAATGAGAAATTTATCTAAAACTTGTAAACTTCTGCATAAAGACAACATTAAACTAGCATGTTCAGCAACTATAAAGTTTTCAGGTTACATTGGATTTTGGGTTTTATTTTAGCAACATGCTAGCTCTTTTTGGCTAATTTAGATTTTTTTTTCCAGTTTTTAGGCACATTTTGAGTTAAGCTAATATTTTAGCATTTTGCTAGCAAACTTTTTTTGCACATTTAGACCTGTTTCCAGTTTTTTTTAATTAATTTTGAGTTAAGCTTATAATTTAGCATTATGATGATTGTTTTTTGGTGCTAATTTAGACATGTTTCCAGTTTTTTTTTATTAATTTGGAGATAAGCTAACATTTTAGCATTATGCCAGCGGTTTTTTGGTAAATTAAGACATGTTTCCAGTTTTTTGCTAATTTCAGAGTTTACCTAGCATTTTAGCATTATGCTAGCTGTTTTTGGCTATTGTCGACATGTTACTGTTTTTTTTCTAATTATAGTTTAAATAATATTTTAGCATTATGCTAAGTTTTTTAGCCAATATAGGCATGTTTTCAAGTGTTTTGCTAATTTGGAGTTTAGCTAACATTTTAGCATTATGCTAGCAGGTTTTGGCTAGTTTAGACATGTTTCCAATTTTTTGGCTAATTTGGAGTTTAGCTAACATTTCAGCATTATGCTAGCTGTTTTTGGCTAATGTCGACATGTTACTGTTTTTCTTTCTAATTATAGTTTAAATAATATTTTAGCATTATGCTAGCTTTTTTAGCCAATATAAGCATGTTTTCAAGTGTTTTGCTAATTTGGAGTTTAGCTAACATTTTAGCATTATGCTACCAGGTTTTGGCTAGTTTAGACATGTTTCCAATTTTTTGGCTAATTTGGAGTTTAGCCAACATTTTAGCATTATGCTAGCTGTTTTTTGGCTAATGTCGACATGTTTCTATTTTTTTCTTTCTATTTATACTTTAATAATATTTTAGCATTATGCTAGCTGTTTTTGGCTAAAGTCGACATGTTACTGTTTTTCTTTCTAATTATAGTTTAAATAACATTTTAGCATTCTGCTAGCTTTTTTAGCCAATATAAGCATGTTTTCAAGTATTTTGCTAATTTGGAGTTTAGCTAACATTTTAGCATTATGCTAGCAGGTTTTGGCTAGTTTAGACATGTTTCCATTTTTTTGGCTAATTTGGAGTTTAGCTAACATTTTAGCATTATGCTAGCTGTTTTTTGGCTAATTTTGACATGTTTCCAATTTTTTGGCTAATTTGGAGTTTAGCCAACATTTTAGCATTATGCTAGCTGTTTTTGGCTAATTTAGGCATATTTGCAAGTTTTTTTTACTAATTTGGAGTTTAGCTAACATCTTAGCATTATGCTAGCTGTTTCTGGCTAATTTGAACATGCTTCCAGTTGTTTATCCTAATTTGGGATTTAGCTGATATTTAACAAGCTTTCAGCTTCAGTATTTTCAGCTAACTGCTCTAGCATCTTTATCAGCCACATTCAGCTTACAGCATTCATATTTACTTTATTGCAGGTAATGTTGTATATCTAGTTACATCTGTGATTGTTTATGGGATAACTTGCACTGTTATTTTTATTTTTTTTCGGTTGTTCATTTATTTATTATTTTTTAAATTTGAAGAAGTTCTGAAAACACTGAAAACCCACCTTTTCACCCCAAGTTTAAAATAAAAACAGTTGCTGTTTAACCAATACACTGAAAAAAGTGAAATGTTGTATCAGTTAACAAAAGTTTTGTTATTTGTTATATTTAGAATTATCAGTTTTCATCAAAATAAAATGTGGAGTTTACCTAAGTCAAAATGTTAATATCATAAAAACTAACATTTCTAAATGTAACAAATTACAGAACTTTTGTTGATTGTTCCAATGTTTCACTTTTTACAGTGTAAATGTATTATTTTTTGTATCACATTAGTTTTATAACATGCTTGATAATGTGTTTTATATTGCATTTCTTCTTAAAAACTTTTTAAATCGGTAAATAAGTTTATAAATTTAGGCATAATTTATTGTTTTGTGAATGACTTCAGATGGAAATGAGCTAATAAGCTACAATGTGGTGCAAGCATCTTTGCTTTTTAAGTTTGATGTGTTTGTACGCTGCCTTAATAAATGAATAAACTAAACTAAAACCATCCACGCTTTAATCTAAATGACCATTTTTGACATAGCATTTGTCTAAACAGAGTATCAGTGTTGATGTTATGAATTAAGGAAGAATGTTGGAAGTAAGGATGCACGTTTGTTTAATAATCTCTCTTTTTTGTTTGTGTTTTTATAAATAAATAAATAAGAAATGTACTACTTCACGTGGATGAAAAAGTGTTGTTTTTTAAATAGTGAATCTGTCAAAAAAGGTGCAAATACTTTCTAAATTATCATTTTTTACTATTATAATAAGAATAACAGATTTTTATCATTTAAGCAATTAATATAATGGTAAACATGCATATATAATCTCATTTTTAGGTATTTTTTTGTTGTTTTGTTAAATCTATTAGCTTGTTAAAGCTCTAAACTTACAAAAATCTATTGATGTCACAACAAAATTTTTACATTTTTGTACCACAACTGTTCATTTACATTTATTTATTACATTTCCAGAAATAATGGAGTTAAATTGGACAGAAAGTAGCATTTAATAAAAGGATTCCCCCCCTTTATGATGCACAGAGCTGAACCATTTTCAGCTCAGGTGTTCCTTTTGTAGAACTGTCCGTGGTCCTGAAGTGAATATTGTTTTAAAAAACTATTTTACTAGATCCCAAATAAATTCCTATATTAGAGAATAAGTTACTAGAAGGAAAATAATCTTTCACACCAACTATTCTGACAGTATTTTAATGGCATCAGGGAATAAAATGACTTTTTTATATGTACTAAAGCCTTTAAGGGGTTGTAAGATGATCCCCAGACAGTTTTAAATGATCCCCAGGCTGCATGGGGTTCGGTCGGCTTGAATTCTCCCCATTATTTGCTCTGTGGAGCTTAGTGACTTCTCCCTAAAGCCAATTGGTTTACGCCTGGTTGCTTTCAGGCCTGCCACGGTGATAGCAGGTCAAAAAGAGGAGCTGAAAATTCTTTTAAAGTAGATATTTAGAGTAAATCTGCACTTTTTTAATTAGTTGGATGGTTTTGTTTGCAGAAATTGAAAATATGCATAAAATTGATATATTCTTGAGGGTGTTTTTTAATAGAAATAACCATATTTAGGATTTTAATACACATTTAGACGACAATTAAAGCTCTGGGGTGACTTTTTCTGCACTATTTGTTGCACTTCAAGTACCGTCGGATGCAGAATTCCCAAAAGAAAGGAATAAAATCAGAAACACAATCCAGTACATCCTTTGTTCGCCTGGTTTCATTGACTGACGGAGGAGAAGGGAGTCACTAAAACGCAAAAAAAGTGAAAGAGAGATGCCCCGGCAACCATGATGTTGGTTATATTTGTGTAAAGGCTATCAGTGAATGACGAGGATTAGGACGAGTTAAGGAGATTAGGCTCCACATTCACCATTCACACACCCCGCCAGCCACCCACATGCGCGCACACACACCGCGCACACGTGCACTTCTGAGAAACCTCATTGATCTGTGATGAATCCTCTTGATCAATGATTGGAATCATCACCAATGAAAGTATTTCATCAGAGGAATCTACACATTTAACTTCCTGTTGAGGCTAAATCAAAGGAATATTTTAGGGATTTGTCGCCGGGATTGTTAGGCTGCAGCCGTAGCTGTTCAGGTTGAAAGACGCAACAATGGCTAATTGCAATTAACTACGCCTCTCCGCCTCGCCCCTGTCCGCTTAAATCGACACTTTGTGCGTCCATATGGCCCTCTGTGTACCGTGGGAATCAAGACAATTAAAAACAGAATATGGATTTCTGGAGTTACGCGGCGAAAGCGCAGCAAGCTGTCAAGGTCAGGGTGACAGTGAGCGCGCCCTGCAGCCCGTTGGCTGACCCCGACCCCATCCGGACGGAGCCCGGCCCCCGGGCCAAGTGGCTGCACGGAGCTGATGGAGGGAGGGAGCATGAAAGTATTCCAAAACTACATCATATAAGAGTGATTTTTAATTTTCGACAGATTGGGTTAAATTAGGAGAGTCAAACTCAATCGCACAGGGGGCCAAAACCCAAAACATACCTTAGACCGCGGGCCGAACAGGATAAACATTTATGGAACACTCTAAAACTACATTTTAGAACGTTTTAAAGACAAAACTTTATGACATAGTTATGAACTAGATATATAGAATAATGCTAGTGTGAATGCTGTAAGCTGAATTAAAAACACTGAAGCTAACAGCTGAAAAGGCTGAAGCTGATAGCTAACTAAAATATAAGCTAAATGCCAAATTAGCCAAAAAATAGCTTAGCCAAAACAGCTAGCATGTAGCTAACATTTTACCTTAATGCAAAGCTACCATAAAAAACACTTAGGTTAGCCAAAACAGCTAGCATGAAGCTGAAAAAAATAGCTAAACTTCAAAGCATCCTAAAACACTGGAAAAAGCCTGAATTAGCCAAAACGGCTACCATGTAACTAAAATGTTAGCGAAACTCCAGAAAAAAAACAGCCTGAAATTTTTAAAAAGAAAGGCTTAAATTAGCTAAAATGGCTACCATGTAGCAAAGATATAAGCTTAACAAAAAAAACAACCTGAAAAACGTAAAAAGAAAGGCTTAAATTAGCCAAAACAGCTAGCATGTAGCAAAGATATTAGCTAAACTCCAAAATATCCTGAAAAATCTAGTCATAAAAAAACTAACAGAAAACCAATTTTTAAAACTTTAAAACCGTAACTTTTTAACATAATTATGAATAATAAAAAGGCAGGAGTATTATTCCAGAATAAATCAACTTAAATCATAAATAATTTTCAATATTTTACTCTCCATAAAAATATATTTTGTCAAAATAACATTGGTCCATTAATAACAATAAAACAAAATGATCTGGAGGGCCGGATCCGGCCCCCGGGCCTCGACTTTGACACATCTGGGTTAAATTACTTGTGAATCAAAACAAATTCGACAGAAAAAAAACTATAAATCTGCTCACCAAAATAGCAAACTCTTTTGACTATTTAAACAGGCAGAAACAAAAGCTTTATCAAACATCTGCAACAGGTTCCAGAAAGCAGTGACGCTTCAAGTGGTTTTCAAACGTGCTTAAGAAAAGGAAGACAATGTGAGAACACGTTATCACTCCTGACGGGGGAAAACAGTCAAATTTAATTAAATTTGGTCTTATAGATAAATATTTTGGATATGTTTTTTTAGTTTTGGGAGAAGATGTGCCACATGTTGCGGGGATGTCACAGCAGGTCGTGCGTAAAAGAGCGCATAAAACCATGTTGAAAACTCTTGGAGGTTATAAACCAGAAAAAAAATCAAACAATATTAGTTCCATCCTTTTCAGAATTAAGAAAATATTTTTTTAGTTGTATTTTGTGTGGAATGATTAAAATTCAAATATTTAAACAGCGTAGATTGTAGAAAACGCAACTTTTTCTCTTCTTGCGGAGGCTTCCCAGCGCGCACTCACATTCAAACGAACGCGCACTCCCTCGCACGCCAGTGACGTAAGGCTGGAGTTTGGAGTAGAAAGCCAAGTGGATGAAGAAAGCGGAGATCTCCACCCTCCAACCTCCCCCCAACACTTCTTATAAATATTACCGAGGCTCATTCAGGGCGACGCGCAGCACAAAGTCACAGCGCGTCTCGGTCTGAACGAGCTTTCATCCGTCACTTCCCCAGACTGCGCGTCTTCTTTTTTTCCCTTTTGGTACCTTTCCCTGCTTTCCAAGCACAGTATCGTTTTTCTTTTTTATTTTTTGGCTTCACACCTTCAACTTTATGGATCGGCTCCTGCGCTGCGACCCGCCGGAGGGCTGTGGCCGCTGTTAACAGGTCGCTGTCTGGCCGCTTTCCGCCATGCGTTAAAGACACGAAACCTTCTGAGGTTTGGCGCTGGGAGTCACTCCATGTAACAAAGTTGGGCAGCAGGATTTTACTCCCCTCCCCGGCGACCTCTCAGCTGAAAGTGCCGCGGCTTCCTTCACCTGTTCCCGCTGTCGGAAAGAGAAAGTGGACAATTCTCCTTTTTGGGTTCGTTTAGCGGATTGAGGATCCATGATGAGTAAACCCGCTGGCTCCACAAGTGGCTGTTTGGATATTCTGAATGTCAAATCAAGTAAGTCACCAAATCTTTTTTTTTTTTTTTTTTTTTTTACGCAGGCCTTCCTCTGACTTGGAGTTGTTTTACGCACGGAGTTCGGCTGATGGACAGCTTCTGCTCCGTGACTGCAGCCATTTGTTGCTGTTTTTCTGGATTAATTAAGTTAGTTTATATCTATTAGAGCACCAATTCATTCTGTTTTTCTCTTGTTTTATTCATTTATTTGTATTGTGGTGTGAGAATTCTTCGTCAAAAATGAAATAAATCTGCCTTAAAACGCGCTTTTAATAAAACAAAAATAGATGCATAAAGATTTGTCCACCCAAGTTGCTCTACTTCATTCCCACTTGATGCCACTTGTTGCCTCAAATTCAAATTTCAATCACATCTTTGGAGCAAAAATGCAAAATAATCTCGTTAAATTAGAATAAACTTCGTAGACTATAATTTCTTTAAGCGTTTTCTTTTAGTGATGGGCCACTTTGGTTAATAATTCATGTTTTTGAATTCAATTTAAATGAAGTTTATCCAAATTGTTGATTACTTTATATTATAGTTTGGATTTAAATGACACATTACAATGTCTATTTATTAATCATTAAAAAAATCAAATAAATCACTAAATCCAGCCGCTTTAAATGGTTGATAAATAATTGAATTAAAGGAGTGGCAGCAGAAACCTTTAAATGTTCACATTCCCCCTCCTTTTCCGCCAGTCTTCGGCTTGATGGTGATTACGTTAATGGAATATGCCATATATCTTCAACCAATTACCGCGCACAAAGGAGACGCATTGGACCCCTACAGCGGGAAGTTAAATACAGTTCCTCCTTTCACAACAAAATTGTGCATCGTTTTATTTAATTGACTGTCCGATTTTTTAAAAAGGTGTTAATTTTTTCTCACCTTTACGCATGACTTTTAAAAAAATAATGCATGTTTAGTGGGTTTTTTAAATGATTTTGGATGAAAATGCGCTCGGATGACGGGTGCGTAATTGTGCCAAATCTCACTTATTAATAGGTTTGGCATAGAAACCTAAAAAAAAAAAAAGAATCGCCGCCTTTTACCAATAGCTTCGGGCCATGCGCGCTTGAAAAGCCTGCACGGCCTCCTGATTCCGAATAAGTAATCAGTTGAAGTCCTAAAACTCAACTCTCTCCCCCTGAAGTCATTGTTTTTGCTGCCGGGTAGTTATTCCCATGCTACCCTTTTTGACGGGTCACTGGTGAATCAATGAGCAGGTGGCAAAACGTCAGTGTAATTACATAGACGGCTTTTCCCTCCAGAATGAAAAAGGACTCCCTCATATGCATACAAATATAGTTCTTTTTAAGAGATTTGAATACAAATCTTCACCTTGAAAAAAATCACATTTTTTTATCGACACTGGGGTCGATTTACATACACTTCATTTGAGTTGGTGAAACGAGTTGGTGCGCATTATTCTCATGGTGCAGTGTCACTCCCTAATCCTGGGGCCTATAGACCTGTGGGATAAAGCAGCTGTCGAGTTCCATTATGAAGTGGACTTGGCAGCTTGTCGAGATCCAGGCAGTCAGACGAGGTTCAATGGGGGAAAATCATTAAGTTAACACTTTCCCTTAATGTCTCCATTGTGCGCACTTAGGCTATTGTTTCAGGGAGCTCAAATATGACGCTTCCCACCAGACTTTATTTTTTTAATGTGCACTGTGAATTCCCATGCTCGGATGAGGCACGGGCGTTGTCCAGTTTGTGCGTCTTTACGCACGCCTGCTTGGAACCAAACTCAACAACAAAACTGATTTACAGAAAGTTTTTTTTTTGGTTTATTTTTCCCCTGTTCTCCTCCAGGTCGTATTCTAGACATCCCATGCAAAGTGTGTGGAGACCGCAGCTCAGGGAAACACTACGGTGTTTACGCATGCGACGGCTGCTCGGGATTCTTCAAGAGGAGCATCCGCAGAAACCGGACTTACTTGTGTAAATCCGGCTCACAGGTGCATCTTTTTTATGTATTTAAAAAAAAAAAGTTCAAGTGAACTCTTCTAATTATAATCACAACTTTTCATGCATATAAATTAAGGATTTAGGATTTTTGCGAACTTTTATCCAAATTACGCACAGACTTTTTTCCTCATTTTTTAGTTTTTTAGTTTATTTTTGTCATTAATCTTCCACGATGAGCCTAATTGTGTCATGCCCGCGCCATTTAGTTGTGGGATAAACCCCGCATATCAGTTGTAATCCCATCTAATGTGAGGACTCGAAGATTTAAGCGGCAGAGGGCGGGATCGAGTACTTATCCTGCGGGATGAAGCCGCTCTGAAGCCGCGGGGGAGCGGGTCCATAACTGCAAGATAATAGCACGATCTTTTACCTGGAAATTGGCCTCCCAAGAGGATAATAGCGCGCGGCAACTTTTCATGCTGTAACCTCTTTTTTTTAACGCCCCCCCCCCTCCCTCCTCTCTTGTGGCTGCGCAGGGTGGCTGTCCCGTGGACAAAACGCACAGGAACCAGTGCCGAGCGTGTCGTTTGAAAAAGTGTCTGGAAGTGAACATGAATAAAGACGGTAAATGGGTTAATTGAATTATCACTTTGACTATAGAAACGCCGCGCTGAGGCGCTTGGGTTCCAATGAAGCAGCTCAGATGGAGACGCGCATTTAGGGTGTTAATCAAGGCCTTAAATAAGTTGATAATTACCTATTTGTTTGTTTCAAAGAGGGTTTTTTATCTGAACTCCGCAGGAGCTCTGATGGGGGCTCATTACAGTTAATTATTTGTTCTGCTTCCACAGCCGTTCAGCACGAAAGGGGGCCCCGGACGTCCACCATCCGCAAACAGGTCGCGCTGTATTTCAGGGGCCACAAGGAGGTGAACGGCTCCTCCACGCACTTCCCCGGCTCCTCACTCCCCGGACCCCCTTTCTTCACCACAGTCACGCAGCTGGAGCCTCACAATCTGGAGATGAGCTCAGTGGCCACCACGCCAGAGAGGCAGGCCATCGTAGGTCTGGCGCAGCCAACCCCCAAGGTGGGAACTTTTCGTAATTTTTATTTTTATAGCTGATTTAAATAACAAAATAATCATTTAAAGTCAAATGTTCTGCTATATGTTCTCCTCGCTGATTTTCCTTCAGGATTATGTGGGGTTAGAAGTTGAAATTCTTGTCCCGATTTAGAATAAGAACCATAAATCCGCCAATTAGATTTTTCACTGTAAATCCCGCACAAGCAACGCTAATGATTATAAAATCAGGTGCTGGAGCTTGGAATTTGACCTTTTCTTTCCTCATTTCCCCCTTTTTTCTCAGAACTTCTATAGAAAAGGAGTTTTTTTTTTTTTTTTGCTGATTGTGTTTATTCTGTGTCCCCTGCAGTACCCCCACGAGGTCAGCGGGACCCCCATGTATCTCTACGAGGTGGCAACAGAGTCCGTGTGCGAGTCTGCGGCGCGCCTGCTATTCATGAGCATCAAGTGGGCCAAGAGTGTTCCCGCCTTCTCCACCCTCCCATTATCGGATCAGGTACCATTTGGAATAACGATGCAGTGATACATTTTTAGTCCATAATGGAGAAAGAAATGCGTAAAAATACAGGGGCGGAGTTACCATTAGGGCAAAGGGGGCCAAACTCAATCACACAGGGGGCCAAAATCGAAAGCAAACCTTAGATTAAACAGGATAAACATTTATTGAACACTCTAAAACATTTTTTTAACTTTAAAGCTGTAACTTTGAAACATATTAGGTAAATTCTGTGAGCTTAATTTGGCCGCTTAAGATGCTGAAATTGATAGCTGAAAACACTGAAGCTGATACCTAAATATTAGCTAAATGCCAAATTAGCCTAAAAAAACTTATAAATAAATGAAAAAAAAACTCAGGTTAGCTTAAACAGCTAGCATGTAGCTGAAAAAATAGCTAAAATGAAAAATAGCCTAAAAACTGGAAAAGAGCCTAAATTAGCCAACACAGCTAGCAAGTGATTATTAGCCTAACTCCAAAATAGCATAAATTAGCCTAAAAGCAAAAATAAACAAAAGAAATTTAGGTTAGCCAAAACAGCTGGCAATGAAGCTGAAATATTATGTAAACTTCAAAACAGCCTAAAATTAGCCTAAAAAAAACCTTAGGTCAGCCAAAACAGCTTTACCATATAGCTGAAAAAATAGCTAAAATTAAAAATAGCCTAAAAACTGAAAAAGAGCCTAAATTAGCCAACACAGCTAGCACGTAATTACTAGCCAAACTAAATTAGCCTAAAAACAAAACAAACCAAGAAAAACTTGGGTTAGCCAAAACTGCTAGCATGTAGCTGAAATATTATGTAAACTTCAAAACAGCCTGAAATTAGCCTATATATATATTAAAAAAAACTTTAGTCTGCCAAAACAGCTTACCATATAGCTGAAAAAATCCAAAACAGCACCAAAACGTAAAAAGTAAAGCATAAATTAGCCAAAACCGCTAGCATCTAGCTGAAATATTAGCTAAATTCCAAAACAGCCTAATAAATATTAGTAAATACCAAATTAGTCCAAAAACTGGCTCAATTTTGAAAACTTTTACACCGTAACTTTCTAACATAAATATGAATAATAAAAAGTCAGAATATTATTCCAGCATAAATCAACTTAAACCTTAAATAACTTTCATTATTTGACCCCCTAACCAAAACTACCTAAAGAAAACAAATAAACAAAGCCTGCAAATTAAGACTACCAAGGCCCAAACTAAAATAACAAAACCCAGCAGTGTAAGACTGCTGAGGACAAAGAGGGGGAAAAGAAAAAAATAGCAATTCTTTTAACTAAGGATTACGTAATTAGCATTAATTTTGTTTAGATTAGTTACATTTATAAATTAATGGCTGAGGAGCAAATAGATGATAAACTATGTAAGTTTTTACATCAATGTTGACCTGAAGACGTCTTGTTTGCTCAACTTTACCTCCAGAATGAACAGATTTTATGTGCAAAGAAAACTTTGGTAAAAACTTTTATGAGTTAAAAGTAAATTTTATCTAATTGGTTACTAGCTGCACTGAGATGATCCACTTTGGCACAGAGCATCTTTTATTTTGAAAATAAGTTTTATGAGCTTCTGTCAAACGTAAAAAGGAAAAAAAAGAACATTTTGAGAGATGCTAAGTTCTTTTTATATTATATTATATTATATTATATTATATTATATTATATTATATTATATTATATTATATTATATTATATTATATTATATTATATTTAAAAAAAAATAACTGTACAGGGCCTCCACTTTGTTGTTCGCCTAGGGCCCCCAAACTGCTAGGTCCGCCCCTGCACATGTGCTAACTTAAGTCAATTTAAGGGAGTTTTGTTGATTTATCCGACTAGAGGAAAGTTGGTTCTATCTGTTGTGGTCTGTTCACAGCTGATTCTACTGGAGGACGCGTGGAGGGAGCTGTTCGTTCTGGGCATTGCGCAGTGGGCCATTCCCGTGGATTCCACCACTCTCCTCGCCGTCTCCGGTATGTGTGCTGGGGGGGCTTTGACTGCTTAAGCTGCCGGGGAGGTTTCCTGCTCGCCTGACATGCGCCTCCATCAACTGTCAAAAGGGCTGAACAGCGAGAACACGGAGGCTCAGCGGATGAACAAGATCATGGCTGAGATCCAGGCGCTCCAGGAGGTGGTCACCAGGTTCAGACAGATGCGTCTTGACGCAACGGAGTTCGCCTGTTTGAAATGCATCGTGACGTTCAAAGCAGGTTGGGATCAAATTTATAATATATTTAAAAATAAAATTATGATTTTTTTTTGTTAAAAAGTCGTGTGTGTTTTATAGTTCCAACGCAAGGCAGCGCTGAGTTACGAGCTTTCCGCAACGCGAGCGCAATCGCTGCGCTCCAAGACGAGGCGCAGCTGACTCTCAACAGCTACATCCACACCAGGTGAGACGCAATTACATAAATCGTGTCTGCTGACGCACGTTACGCACCAGCCATAACGTAATAGTCACTGTTTGTGCGTAAAATGTTCGTGCGTAAACGCTGTGGATCACGCGTCTCCGTTCCAGGTACCCCACCCAGCCCTGTCGCTTCGGAAAGCTGCTGCTGCTCCTGCCCGCGCTGCGCTCCGTCAGCCCCTCCACCATAGAGGAGGTGTTCTTCAAAAAGACCATCGGGAACGTCCCCATCACCAGGCTCCTCTCCGACATGTACAAGTCCAGCGATATATGAAGCGTCCGCGCGCAAAGCTCAGCTGGCGCAGACCCCCCCTCCCTTTGCGCTAGTTGAGGATTAGCATGTAGCTCCCCTGAGTCTGAAAGTTGTTGCAGACTGAGCTTCGCCTTAAGACTGAACGCGCCCATTTTTTTGTTCTCTGAGACAGAAATCCTAAATATCATGATGTTATTTGAGTCTATGAGACCAATGAGCTTGACGACCAATTCTTTAAATTCTTCAACACCCCCCCCACCCCCACCCCCAATCAATGGAGGAAACCAAAAAGATGAGGCGCGGACAGGGAGGGAGTCGCTGTTCCTCCATCCAGTGCTGAAACCAAACGCGCGTTGCGCACAGGAGTCGA
>NC_050535.1:7714050-7758399 GCF_002922805.2 Oryzias melastigma
AACCCCAGGATGGTGTTCGTCTTTCAGTGGTCATACTGTCCTGTTCGTGTCGGTGTTTGAGGCGCAGCATTAAAAATGAAGTTCAGACACCAGATCCATCCATGTTCAGCACTTGGAGATGTTCTTCTTCTGTGACCTGTCTGTGATGTTTTTATTTTGTTGTAAATATCTGGAGTTATAACTATTTAGAGTTGTAACAATCATAATAAAAGATTGTGAATTCAGTTGTCGCAACATCTGGATGACATGAAACATTTAATGCGTTTTTTGTTTCTTAAAACCATAAAACTCTTGGGAATTATTGTGGAGTGGTTCAATTTTTAAAGGTATATTTAATCAGTTTTAACCCAATTTTTTATTTATTTTCCATTTTTTCTTGAGTTGAAATAACCCAACCACAAGTTTTTAACCTTTATCCTTCAGAGTTAAGTTAAAATAATACAACTTTAGTTCTTTTTATATATAAGTTTTAGTTTTAAAAATCTCATTTTATTTTTTAAATAAAAGTTACTTTCAGTTTTTTGTTTTTTTATGATGAAATATTGAAGTTACATTTATTTTACTCAATAAATCAAAAAACATGTGGATTCCAGTCAGTGTTATGTGAAAACTTGTGTGATTTTAAATGTAAATATACATTTTTTGTAAGTTAGAACCTTAAATATTTATGCTTGAAGCTCTAATCACAGAATGGATCAATTACTCACTTAAATTTAAAAAAGTGATTTATTTCACTGCAAAAAAATGGATCAAAGCTTGTTAAGAATTGTTTAAAGCTAATAAAAATAATAATAAAAAACAAGTAAATGCTGATACTTTAAACTCTAATTACTTGAGAAATTTGTCATCCAGATCTAAGAGCACAGAACTAAATGGCAAAAACAATTCATTTGTTGCAGAGAAACATTTACATTGTTTTAAATATTTTTGAAAAAAAAAATCTCATTAATAAAATGTGTCTTTCTGGAGACTCCAACACAGGAGTGTAAAACTCAATCGCACAGGAGGCCAAAATCCAAAACACAACTTAGGTCGCATTCTGAAGAGGATCAGCATTTATTGAATACACTAAAACGAAATTATTAAACTTCAAAACCGTAAAATTAACATAATTATAAACTAAATATAAAGTATTACCTGTGATAATGCTAGTGTGAATGCTGTAAGCTGAATTTAGCCGCTAAAGATGCTAGTGCTGATAGTTGAAGACGCTGAAATTGAGAGCTAAAAACGTTGAAGCTGATAGCTGAAAATACTAAAGATGATTGCCATCTCAATGCTGGTTAAATGCCAAATTAGCCTAAAAACTAACAAACAAAATAGCCTAAATTAGCAAAAAAATAGCTAGCACATAGCTGAACTATTAGCTAAACTTCAAAATAGCTTCAAAAAATGTGAAATAAATCCCAAATTACTCAAAACAACTTTCATTTAAATATTAGCCTAACTCCAGAACAGCCTAAAAGACTTTTGAAAACAGCGGATATTAGCAAAAACAGCTAGCATTTAGCTGAAATATTAGCTAAACTCAAAAATAGCCTAAAAAAATCTTAGTAAATGCCAAAATAGTCCAAAAAGCTAGCAGAATACTAATTTAAAAAAACTTTAAAAAACATAACTCTTTAACATAAGAAGGCAGGAAAAGTATTTTAGAATAAATCAACTTAGAATATTAAATAACTTTCAATATTTTACATTCCATTAAAATATATTTTATAAAAAATATTCGAGTTAGAAATAAGCTCAAGATAACATCGGGCTATTAATTACAATAAAATAAACAATCTGGAGGGCCGGATCCGGCCCCCGGGCCTTGACCTTGACACACGTGCATTAAAGGCACCATAGATGAGTTAATAAAGGTGTAAAAGAATAACAGAAACATCCTTTAATATTCTGAATATACTTAAATCCACATTTACTGAACAGGTGTTTGTGGACCATCAGGTGACGTTTGGGGTTTCCTCTCCAACCCGATCAACAAACACACTCGTGCACAAAGATATTTAACCTTTTATTGGAAAATTCTCAAAATAAACAAAAATGGCACAGCAGTATACAAATCTCAAAATGCATATAGCTCTTAGAAATACTGCAGTTCCCTCTGTGTAAATTGCTTGTTAGAAAACACGGTGAGCCGGGCAGGTGCTGGTCGACACGCAGGTGTTCTGGTTCCTGAACATCCAGGTGTGGCTTCAGAAAGTGTGTCTGCAGGTGTCCAGTTAGTTACAGTGATCAACATGCCAGTGCTGGGTGTTGGAGGTGTGTGGGGGGGTCATTGGAAGAGCTTTGCATACATATAACGCTCTTTTATAAACGAATATATTTATGACACAGATAAATGATAAATACATCATATTTCTATATTAGTGGCATTTCCAGACAAACGGACGACTATAAATCACTTTGAGCCACAAATGTTTTCAACAAGATTCATCATTTCTGAATAAAATAAGACGAGAATGACGGCATTCGAAGGGGCGAAAGAGAAAAATCTGAAATGTTTCTGTGGAGACGGACAGGAAGCCGTGAAGGAAGCTTTGGGCCGAGCTGGGAGGGAGCTCGTCTCTTCAGGCTTGTCTGACTTTGGAGGGGGTGTAGTTTTTGTCCACCGACTCATCTTGTAGAAACATGTGCAGGCAGCGTTCGTTCTGAGCTAGAGGATGACCGGCCACCCTGCAAGACACAAGAGGAAGAAGAGCTGGCACCGGAGTGGAGAGGCATGAGAAAACACAAAAAAATGAAAGAGATTTCAAGAGTTTTTGATCAGTTGTGGCAAAATAATTACTGTGATTCATTATAAAAGTGTTACTTTAACAAGGAATACATTATTTTTGAGTTTTACCTTTTTATTTTTCAATTAAATGCCTATTTTTGTCTCTGGTTGTGAGCATCGTCTTCATTTCTTCTAAGGCTGATTAGTCGATTAATCAACGACTAATCGACTATTTTAATAGTCGTTACTTTATATTATATTGAGTCAGATTGTAGTAAAGTTGAACAAAGTTGAAAAATAGTTCCTCGTTTCAGATGCCGACCTCATTAGAGAGATCAGGAATACACCTTCCATCAAACTCATTTTGACAGATGACCTTTGACCCTATAGACTCCTTATATATAGAATTGATATTAAATTGTTACGTCATGTTGAAGGGCGGAGCACCTGTTGAAACGAGTTTAATGGATAGTGTAGGGTCAAAGGTCACCTGTCAAAATGAGTTTGATGAATGGTGTACGACAGGGAAGTCGAACTCAATCGCACAAGGGACAAAAATCTAAAACACACCTTGTGATTTGTTGAACACATTTATTGAACAATAAAAGAACATTTTCTAAAACATTAAAACTGTAACTTTTTAAAATAATTATGAACTAGATATATATGATTAAATGATTAAATGCTAGTGTGAAAGCTGGATTTTGCTGAATTTTGACAGCTGAAGATGCTGAAATTGATAGCTAAAAACACTGAAGCTGATAGCCAACTAAAATATTACCTAAATGCCAAATTAGCCTAAAAAACGTTAAAAAAAGAAAAAAAATGCAGGTTAGAAAAAATAGCTATCATGTAGCTGAAACAATAGCTAAACTTCAAAATAGCCTAAAAAACTGAAAAAAGCCTAAATTAGCCAAAACGGCTAACGTGCAACAATATATTAGCTAAACTCCAAAACAGCCTAAAAACCTTTATTTTATAAAGCCTAAACTAGCCCAAAAAGCTAGCATGTAGCTTAAATATTAGCTACACTAAAAAAAGCAAAAACAAACCTAAACGAGCTAAAACAGCTAGCATGTAGCTGAAATTATAGCTAAACTCCAAAGCAGCCTTAAAAATGTTAGTAAATGCCAAATTAGTTTAAAAAGCTAGCATGATGTCAATTTTTCACATAATTATGAATAATAAAAAGGCAGGAATATTATTCCAAAAATAATCAATTTAAACCTTAAATAACTTTTAATATTTTACTCTCCATAAAAATATATTTCGTCAAAATTATACAAGTTACAAATAAGTGCTAGACAGCATCGGACCATTAGTAACAAAAAAATAAAAAGATCTGGAGGGCCGGATCCGGCTCCCGGGGCTTGACCCATGTGGTGTAGGGTCAAAGGTCACCTGTCAAAATGAGTTTGATGGAAAGTATATTCCTCATCTCTCTCTCTAATTTGATGTAATCTTCTTTTAATCACAGAAACTAATGAAGGACCGAGGCTGCATGATTCAATAAAAGTTTAATAAACTTTCGTCTTTATTGTCTTTATTTTTAGTTACTTTAAAGCTAATGATGGTTAAGTGTAAAACAAAATGTTGAAACAATTTAAATTTTTTTCTGAATATTTGACAAATTTCGGTGAAAAAACGAACAATTCCTCGACTTCCTGTACCAGGGACTCATAAAGAGGCTAAACTTTGACGATGCTAAAGAGCAACATTAACCGAAGTGCTTCTCTTTGCTCTCTTGAGGCGCGGTGACATTAACTTTTCCGGATGTGCCTTCGGATGACGCACGAGAGCTTAATGAGAACGAGCCGGCGCACCTGAGACCCCCAAAGCAGGTCAGAGTGGAAGCTCAGACCAGGAGGATCAGAATGCACAAATGCTTGATGGGAAATATTTGGGGAGATAAATCAAGCGACAGTTAACGATCAACAGGTCAGAAAAGAACGATAAGTTTCTGTTTGAATGTTGGCTTTAAGGGGAAACGGAAAGATTTACTCCCAAAAAATTAAGCTACAACGGAATATTAGAGCAAATTTATAAACAAAAACATTTTCTTTTTAATTACAACTTTAAAGTCGTAACTCTTAAATTAGTATATATACATGACTTTAAATATCATAGCCTAAATTCAAGACTTCTTCTTGTGTTTTAAAGTTGTAAATTCATTACTTGAGAAATAACTAATATTTTAGTTGGCTATCAGCTTCAGAGTTTTCAGCTTCAGCGTTTTTAGCTATCAATTTCAGGTTTTTAAGTGTAGCTATTTTTTTTCAGCTACATGCTAGCTGTTTTGGCTAACCTAAGTTTTATTTTTTTAGGCTAATTTGATATTTAGCTAATATTTTAGCCGGCTATCAGCTTCAGAGTTTTCAGCTATCGGCATTTATAGGTATCAATTTTGGTTTTTTAAGTTTAGCTATTTTTTCAGCTACATACTAGCTGTTTTGGCTAATCTAAGTTTTATTTTTTTAGGCTAATTTGATATTTAGCTAATATTTTAGCCGGCTATCAGCTTCAGAGTTTTCAGCTATCAGCATTTTTAGGTATCAATTTTGGTTTTTTAAGTTTAGCATTTTTTTTCAGCTACATGCTAGCTGTTTTGGCTAACCTAAGTTTGATTTTTTTTTCATTTTATTAGGCTAATTTGATATTTAGCTAATATTTTAGCCGGATATCAGCTTAAGAGTTTTTAGCTATCAGCATTTTTAGGTATCAATTTCAGTTTTTGAAGTTTAGCTTTTTTTTCAGCTACATGCTAGCTGTTTTGGCTAGCCTAAGTTTTATTTTTTTCTAGACTAATTTGATATTTAGCTAATATTGTAGCCGGCTAACAGCTTCAGAGTTTTCAGCTAACAGCATTTTTAGGTATAAATTTCAGTTTATTTAAGTTTAGCAATTTTTTCAGCTACATGCTAGCTGTTTTGGCTAAGCTAAGTTTTTTTTCTTCATTTCTTTTAGGCTAATTTGATATTTATCAACGTTTTCAGCTATCAGCTTCAGCGTTTTCAGCTATCAGCTTCAGCATTTTTAGCATCAATTTCAGCATCTTTAGCTATCAGGATTGGCATCTTCAGCTGCCAAATTCAGCTTACAGCATTATCACAGGTAATGCTATATATCTAGTTTTTAGTTAGTTTAGAGCCAATGATAGCTAAAATGTGTGATTTACATTCAGTTTGCACATGACCCGATTAGTCGACTAATCGGAAAAAATAATCGGTGATTAGTCGACTATTAAAATAATCGTTTGTGGCAGCACTACTCAGGATTACAACCATCAGATTGACGTTCGTTCTCCGCCTTTTTTATTAAAATAAAAGATTGCTTTTGTCCAAAAACTACAAATAAATGCCATATTATCTCTTAATTTTGAAAAAATCTCAATTACAGAATAGAAAAAAAAGTTTATGTAGACAGAGTTCTATTACGCTGCAAGGCGTTAATAAATATTAACGCTTTAATAAATATTAACGCGTTAATTAGCATGTATTAATCATGGGCGTTTTTTCTTATAAAATTACAACTTACATCTGGCAATATCACTTATTTTTGGGTGGCTTTAACACTGTCGTATCAAGTATCTCTTTCAGTTTGAGGATGTTTAACTAGTATAAACAAACTAGTTCTTCCCTCTTCTTCACATCAATAAACATGTTTAGCAACAACAGCAGTGTTTCATTCACAGAAAGCACAGACAGTTCAGGAGGAGAGGGGGGTGGGGGGTCCCTCTACTGTCTTTACGCACTTAATATTCGAACGGGAAACACGGTGGCATTTCCACATGAAACAAAGATAATCGGCGAGCCCGCAATCAAAGCAAATGATTACAGTCGCACTGTAACTTTTATTGTTCTGCAGCTGAAGACGAGGACACGCCGGATCAAAAATAAGCAGAGGTGCAACAGCGTCCCGGCGTAAACGGGCGAGTAATTTCAGCTGCAATTAACATAAATTACACATCGACAACAAAACAAATGTGGGAAGAAAATATGCTGTGGGGGAGTACACTTGAGTCCTCTTTGGTTGTTCTTTGCGAGGCGATTAGAATAAAGAATAAGAGGACGGTGAGGCATAAAGACACATCTGTCTCAGAGTTCAGACGTTCACAGAGGAAAGTGAACAAGTTGAGCGTTTCTGCTGAACAAAGTTAAGCTAACATCTGGATTCAGCTCTGAGCAGCAGAGTGAAGTGATTGTTTCTAAATCTGTAGATGATTTTGAGAAACTCAAGTTTCCAGAACTACAATGGAGAGTTTCCTAAAATAATAATACTATACACACCACCTACACCAAACGGTCCAATTAGGAGGCAACGATTTCATATTGTTTATGTGCAAGTGCAATAGGTCTGCCACTAGCGATTATTTAAATAATCGACTAATCACAAATTATTTTTTTCCCCGATTGGTCGTCTAATTTGGTCATATGCAAACTGGATGTAAAACGCACTTCTTAACCGTCATTAGCTTTAAACAAAGTAAAAATTAGATAAATAGCATTACCTGTGATGATGCTAGTGGGAATGCTGTAAGCTGAATTTGGCCGCTGAAGATGCTGAAATTGATAGCTACAAACACTGAAGCTCATAGCCAACTAAAATATTAGCTAAATGCCAAATTAGCCTAAAAAAATAGAAAAAAGCCTAAATTACCCAAAACAGCTAGCATGTAAAGATTAGCTAAACTCCAAAACAGCCTAAACATTTTTCCGCCATCAGCATTTTTAAAAAACATCTAGTGCTGATAGCTGAAAGCGCTGATAGCCAGCTAAAATATTATATGCTAATTACTCTAAACAAGATGCTGAACATGTTAGCTGTTTAGATAAAACAGCTCACAAGTAGCTGAAATATTACCTGAACTCCAGAATAGCCTAAAAACTGAAAAAAACGAAATTAGCCAAAACAGCTAGCATGCAGCTGAAAAATGAGCTAAACTCCAAATTACCGTGAAAAACTGAAAAAAGTCTAAATAAGCCCAAATAGCTAGCGTGTAGCTGAAAAATGAGCTAAACTCCAAATTACCATGAAAAACTGAAAAAAGTCTAAATGAGCCTAAATAGTTAGCATGTAGCTGAAATATTAGCTAAACTTTAAGTTAGCCTAAAAAAACTGAAAAAATTCAAAATTAGCCAAAATAGCTAGCATGTAGCTGAAATATTAGCTAAACTTCAAGTTAGCCTAAAAAAACTGAAAAAAAAAATCAAAGTTAGCCAAAATAGCTAGCATGAAGCTGACAAATGAGCTAAACTCAAAATTACCATGAAAAACTGAAAAAAGCCTAAATTAGCCAAAAAATATAGCATGTAGCTGAAATGTTAGCTAAACTGCAAAATAGCCTCAAAAACTTTACCAAATGCCAAAATAATCCAAAAAGCTAGCATAATGCCATTATAACTTTCAACTTTACTACACTCTGACTCCATATAATATAAAGTAACGACTAATCGACTATTAAATTATTCGGCGACTATTTTAATAGTCAATTAGTCGATTAATCATGGCAGCCTTAGAGTGGATAAGACCACCGCTGGAAATGTTTTTATTAAATTACAACTAAAACTTTCATTCTATGTTGTTAAAACAGTTTTTAAACATGTTGAGGGTTTCCACAGAAAAATGAATTTTTCCTGATGGAATTTTCTGTTTTTGCATGATTTTATGTCTAGTGTGTGAATATAACATGAAAAATGACTAAATAAAGGTACCAAATAATATGATACCAAATAAGCAAGCAGGTAGTCTTTCAAGTTAAAAAAAGGAAATTCAAATCTAGACAAAAACTGAGGTTTATGTTTCAAAGGGTTAAAAATAATTGTTCTAAATGTACAATTTTGTGATTTCATATTATGATTATTTGCAGATAAGTGGCTGGCAAGTACTGTAATAAAAAATTTAAAAAAGGCGGTTAATCGAGATTAATTTTTTCAAGATTTGCGATTAATTATTTTTTTTAATGATTCCATCCAGGTCCTACTTTTAAACAAATATTTCTTTAAAAAAGTTTGGAAAGTTCCTGCCTGTCAGTTTATAAAGCTGTAAATGTAGTCAGCAATGTATGTTTAGGTCGACCAAGCGTTAGCATTAGCCGTCCTATGGGGAAAAAAGTTAGCATCAAGCTAGCGGACTTTAGCTTTTATGTTCTAAATTGATTTATTTTTAGGAATTGATTATTGATCTATAAAGCTTAAATCAATTCAAATCGATTAATCGATTTTATCAACCCAGCCCTAATGGTTAGACGAGGATGGCTCCATGAACTTGTATTAGCGTGTGAGTACAAATACACAACTGAGTTCAGGCTTACTTGTTGAGGAACTGCTCCAGACCCTGCCTCCGCTCTTCGATGAAAGAGTCGTCGAATATGCCGTCGTCCCCTCTAAACGGAAGCTGCCTGAACAGAGCTTTTCCTGGAAGAGGCGGCACGACCACCTAACAAAAACAAAGCAAAAAAAACTGGAGGATGTACATTTGGAAACGATATGATGGGGATCTTGAGAACAGAGATGTGAAAGTGTCAGAACAACAGTGTGTCTCTTTCATATTCTGTTATTAGTAGCCCTTGTGTTTCCATCTTCAGCGCCTCACCTTGCTTTCTCGCTCCAGCTCTGCTCTTAGCCACTCGAAGTCGCTGTACCGTCTCCGTACGCAAGACTCCTTCAGCTTGAAGATGGGTAAGTTGGTCTGAAAGAGCAGAAAAGTTTTTGAAATCCACCAATTTGGATCATAGCTAAATAGTGCTGCCACAAACTGTTATTTTAATAGTCGACTAATCGCTGATTATTTTACCTACGATAATGCTAGTGTAAGTGCTGTAAGCTGGATCTGTCACTGAAGATTCCGAAATTGATAGCTAAAAGCACTGAAGTTGATAGCTGAAAGCGCTGAAGCTGATAGGCAGCTAAGATATTAGTTAAATGCCAAATTAGCCTAAAAACTGAAAAAAGCCTAGCATGTAGCTTAAACCTAAACTCCAAAATAGCCCAACATACTAAAAAAAAATAATCCCAAATTAGCCAAAATAGGTAGCATGTAGCTCAAATATTAGCTAATCTCCAAATTAGCCTAAAAACTGAAAAAAAATCTAAATTATCCAAAATAGCTAGCAAGCAGCAGAAATATTAGCTAAACTCCATATTAGCCTAAAAAAACAGAAAAAAATCCAAATTTAGCCAAATAGCTAGCATGTAGCTGAAATATTAGCCAAACACCAAATTAGCCTTAAAAACTGTAAAAATCCAAAATTAGCCAAAATAGATAGCATGCAACTTAAGTATCACCTAAACTCCAGCATAGCCTAAAAAATTGAAAAAACACCAACTTAGCCAAAATTGCTAGCATTTAGCTGAAATATTGGCTAAACTCCAAAGTAGCCTAAAAAACTGAAAAAATCCAAAATTAGCCAAAATAGCTAGCATTTAGCTGAAATATTAGCTAAACTTCAAATTAGCCTAAAAAACAGAAAAAAATCCAAATTTAGCCAAAATAACTAGCATGTAGCTGAAATATTAGCTAAACACCAAATTAGCCTTAAAAACTGTAGCTAGCATGCAACTTAAATATCACCTAAACTCAAACATAGCCTAAAAAACTGAAAAAAATCCCAACTTGGCAAAAATAGCTAGCGTGTAGCTGAAATATTAGCTAAACTCCAAAGTAGCCTAAAGTAACTGAAAAAATCCCAAATTAGCCACAATTGCTAGCACGCTGAAATATTACTTAATCTACCAATTAGCTTAAAAACTGAAAAAAAAATCTAAATTAGCCAAAATAGCTAGATGCTGAAATATTAGCTAAACTCCAAAATAGCCTACAAAAGTGAAAAAAATCCCAATTTAGCCAAAATAGCTAGCAGGCAGCTGAAATATAAGCTAAACTCCGAATTAGCCTAAATAAATAAATAAATAAATAAAAATTTAGCCAAAATAGCTAGCATGTTGTTTAAATATTAGCTAATCTCCAAATTGGCCTAAGAAACAAAAAAAATTCTAAATTAGCCAAAATTGTTAGCATATAGCGGACATCTTAGTTAAACTCCAAAAAGCCCTCAACAACCCAATAAATGTCAACATAGTCCAAAAAGCTAGCATAACACCATTATAACTTTCAACGTTACTACACCCTGACTCCATATAATAGAAAGTAACGACTAATCAACTATTAAATTAGTCGTCGACTATTTTAATAGTCGATTAGTCGACTAATCGTGGTAGCCCTACAACTAAATAAATCCTAATTTTCAATAAATTAAATAGTCCCTTAAATGAGAAAATGTGTGGAAAAATACATGAATTGACCAATAATAGTGCTAATAAAAAGAGCATATCTTTTTATTGTAATACTTTTGAGAACAGCCTTGAGTCACCTTCTCTACATTTTTTTTTTCAGAAAATAAAATCTGAATAGATAAAAGGAAAGGGTCGAACATTTAAAAAAAAATGTTTTTCTGCGATTTGAACACCAAGGTCCATCGCTGCTCCTTTTTTTTCTTGTCATGTACATCAGCGCACGGATGTGCGTTTGTAATTTGAAGTTGCTGTTGACAAGCACTCAAAAGTGAATTTCACATTAAAAGCAGGAGATGCTTCGACACTGACAGGAACACTGAAGCAAACAGCACATTAGAGCACAATGCCAAAGCTCTTCACCCGTCCTGACGGCACATGGCCATCCCAAGACAATGTCAGAAGGAGGAGGAAGTGAATGAACGTTTTCATGGGCAACCATTTCACAGAAGGTCAGAATTCAGGGAAGGGGAAATCACAAAAGCAAAGCAATTGAACAAGTAGGTACAAAAGGAGGCTGAGCGGCAGACTAATCGATGAGCAGACGAGTATGACTGCGGGAAAAAGAGATGAAGAGTTAACCAGAAGGCTGAGTAAATAGTGGCACAAAAGAAAAAGGAGGTGTGTATGTGGTTAGAGAAGAAGACTGCAGAGTCTGGGAGCTTCATCTGCTCAAGACAGGACGAACTGATGCTTCATTTTATTCCTTTAATGTGTATATAAGGTCAGGCATTAAGAATATAAAGCTGAAGTGAGAAAAAATATATATAAAAAAATATAATTTCTTTAAAATTATGATTTAATCTTCATTTTAAAAGTTTATCCAAAAACACTACAAGGGCGAAGCTGCAGCTAATTCTTGTTTTATGCTCTTATTTAGAGTAGTCTAATTAAGAGTAGTTTACCAGTAAACTTACTCTATTAGCAACGTGTTATATATATATTTTTTTTGTCTGGCTAATTCGGCATCCACAGAGTTATTCTGGGCTATTTAGGAGTCAAGCTAATATTTTAGCAACGTGCTAGCTTTTTTGGTTAATTTGGCATCTACTGAGGTGTTTTGGGTTGAGCTAATATTTTAGCAAAGTGCTAGCTTTTTCGGTTAATTTGACATCCATTGGGATTTTTTGGGTTAACTTGGAGTCAAGCTAATATCTTAGCAACGTGTTAGCATTTTGGCTAATTGGGCCTCCACTGAGGTTTTATGGACTAGTTTAGAGTTAAGCTAATATGTTAGCAACATGTTAGCATTTTTGGCTAATTTGTCATCTACTGGAATTTTTTGCGTTAATTTTGAGTCAAGCTAATATTTTAGCAACAAGTTAGCATTTTTAGACAATTTGGCATTTACTGAGGTGTTTTTGGCTAATTTTAAGTAGAGCTAATATATTATCAAGGTGCCAACTTTTTCAATTAATTTGACATCGACTCAAATTTTTTCGGTTAATTTAGAGTCAAGCTAATATTTTAGCAACAAGTTAGTATTTTTGGATAATTTAGCCTCTACTGAGGTGTTTTTGGCTAATGTTGAGTTGATCTAATATTTTAGCAATGTGCTGTCTTTTTCGATTAATTTGAAATCCACTGGGATTTTTTGCGCTAATTTTGAGTCAAGCTAATATTTTAGCAACGAGTTAGCATTTTTAGACAATTTGGCATCTACTGAGGTGTTTTTGGCTAATTTTAAGTGGAGCTAATATTTTATCAAGGTGCCAACTTTTTCGATTAATTTGACATCGACTCAAATTTTTTTCGGTTAATTTAGAGTCAAGCTAATATTTTAGCAACAAGTTAGCATTTTTGGATAATTTAGCCTCTACTGAGGTGTTTAGGCTAATGTTGGGTTGATCTAATATTTTAGCAAGGTGCTAGCTTTTTCGGTTAATTTGACATCCATTGGGATTTTTTGGAATAACTTGGAGTCAAGTTAATATCTTAGCAACGTGTTAGCATTTTAAGTAATTGGGCCTCCACTGAGGTTTTATGGACTAGTTTAGAGTTAAGCTAATATGTTAGCAACATGTTAGCATTTTTGGCTAATTTGTCATCATCTGGAATTTTTTGCGTTAATTTTGAGTCAAGCTAATATTTTAGCAACAAGTTAGCATTTTTGGATAATTTAGCCTCTACTGAGGTGTTTTTGGCTAATGTTGGGTTGATCTAATATTTTAGCAACGTGCTAGCTTTTTCGGTTAATTTGACATCCATTGGGATTTTTTGGGTTAACTTGGAGTCAAGTTAATATCTTAGCAACGTGTTAGCATTTTGGGTAATTGGGTCTCCACTGAGATGTTTATGGACTAGTTTAGAGTTAAGCTAATATGTTAGCAACATGTTAGCATTTTTGGCTAATTTGTCATCTACTGGAATTTTTTGCGTTAATTTTGATTTAAGCTAATATTTTAGCAACAAGTTAGCATTTTTAGACAATTTGGCATTTACTGAGGTGTTTTTGGCTAATTTTAAGTAGAGCTAATATATTATCAAGGTGCCAACTTTTTCGATTAATTTGACATCGACTCAAATTTTTTCGGTTAATTTAGAGTCAAGCTAATATTTTAGCAACAAGTTAGCATTTTTGGGTAATTTAGCCTCTACTGAGGTGTTTTAGGCTAATGTTGGGTTGATCTAATATTTTAGCAAGGTGCTAGCTTTTTTGGTTAATTTGACATCCATTGGGATTTTTTGGAATAACTTGGAGTCAAGCTAATATCTTAGCAACGTGTTAGCATTTTGGGTAATTGGGCCTCCACTGAGGTTTTATGGACTAGTTTAGAGTTAAGCTAATATGTTAGCAACATGTTAGCATTTTTGGCTAATTTGTCATCATCTGGAATTTTTTGCGTTAATTTAGAGTCAAGCTAATATTTTAGCAACAAGTTAGCATTTTTGGATAATTTAGCCTCTACTGAGGTGTTTTAGGCTAATGTTGGGTTGATCTAATAATTTAGCAACGTACTAGCTTTTTCGGTTAATTTGACATCCATTGGGATTTTTTGGGTTAACTTGGAGTCAAGTTAATATCTTAGCAACGTGTTAGCATTTTGGGTAATTGGGCCTCCACTGAGGTTTTATGGACTAGTTTAGAGTTAAGCTAATATGTTAGCAACATGTTAGCATTTTTGGCTAATTTGTCATCTACTGGAATTTTTTGCGTTAATTTTGAGTCAAGCTAATATTTTAGCAACGAGTTAGCATTTTTAGACAATTTGGCCTCTACTGAGGTGTTTTTGGCTAATTTTAGGTAGAGCTAATATATTATCAAGGTGCCAACTTTTTCGATTAATTTGACATCGACTCAAATTTTTTCGGTTAATTTAGAGTCAAGCTAATATTTTAGCAACAAGTTAGCATTTTTGGATAATTTGGTCTCTACTGAGGTGTTTTTGGCTAATGTTGGGTTGATCTAATATTTTAGCAACGTGCTAGCTTTTTCGGTTAATTTGACATCTACTGGGATTTTTTGGGCTCATTTTGCATCAAGCTAATATTTTAGCAACGTGTTAGCATTATGGGGCAATTGGCACCAACTGAGGCTTTGTTGGGCTAATTTGGGCTATGCTAAAATTTTTGGGGATTATGCAAATAATTTTATCGCTTTCAGCAAATTGCTTTAGCAATTTCTGATCTTGCCAAAGCACACATTCAGCTGAAAGAATTCACACTAGCATTATCGCAGGTAATGCAAATTTTCTAGTTCTATAAAGTTGTTCCCTTCTTCTTTGTAAAATCAGAAAATTGAATCTGAAAAAAAGTGCTTCTCCTATTCTTCTTTGCAGAGCCAGAATCTGTAGGAAGAAGTTTGACAACACAATGGGAGGAAATACCGCTCTACATGAACACTGCAAGTGGAGATTCCCAAGGGACCAGCCCGATTAAATCTTAGTAGGACAGAAACAAGCTACGTTCACCATGTTTCCCCCCATTTCAACCACAGGTGGATTTGTGTTTGCACACTGAAATCTGTAATCTTGTTAATCCCTGCAAAAGCTCCTTAATACAATTCAAAACAAGTAAAAACTGATGGCAATAAAACACAGAAGCAAGTGACAGGAACATTATTGGGATCTGAAATTTTGGCCGCTTCCTCCAAGCTCTCGCCAGGTGAAGCCATCAATGGACAGCTCACTCCTCATCCTCAGGTCACAGGAGAAGTGGATTATCTTAGCTTTATCGCCCCAGTGCTCCGGCATTAGCGCTACTATGCTCTCACCGTGGCGTGTCCAGCTGCGTTGTGTTACCTCACAGCATGGAACGCCACAAAGTTAATCCCTCCAACAGCAGATCGCAGTTACAGGTAATCTGCCACCGCCGTGACTCTAATCCCATCACGGGCGCACAGAAAACACTTGACCATGTGCGAGGTCACACTGATGCACGTACAGGTGTTAATTACAAGACTTGACCGGCCGCAAAGTGGGCGACGTCAATATAAAAGCCCAAATCCCCTGAGGCTGTTTGCACACACCCAGACCGCTCATCTGAAACCAATGAAGCCGACAGTGAGAGTAAAGAGTCACCTGGCCTTTCAATTCCTTCACCCACTAAAACCCTGTGATTAAGAGATTGGCCTCCCAGGACAAGGGGAGGAATGGAAACGACAGAGCTGAAAAATGAGAGGTCTCACCCACTCCTCCTCTCGCACTCAAACGCATGGAGAGAGGCGGTGCGTGAGAGCGGTGCGAGTCAAAGATCGAGTTTCGCCGGCCCCTGTTCTGTTCACGGCTGGATGGAGGCTAGGGAGCGGGTGTCTCAGCTTACTGGCCCCGGTAGTGATTGGAACACAGGACCGTCCCACATGTGTTAGGATGTCATTGTGCAAAAGAGCTTTTCTCACCTTCAAGAAGATGAAATAAGTGGTGCAAATCCAGTTAAAGAATAAAAGACGGACTAAGAAACGTGTTCTGTCAAAGCTACATGGAGATCTGTTAGTTTCACTCTCAATTATGTATGCACAAGTGTGCGCCATATAGGAAGTAGTGCTGGGCGATATGGGAAAAAATAAAAAATATCACGATATAATTATTTTATAATCACAATAACGATGTACATCACAACATAAAACAATAAAGTCTATTGTCAGTTATAAAAAAAACTCTAGCTAGTTTAACATTGAAAACAGGAAGCTTCACTGACACTTTATTTTTAAGATTTGTTAATTCCCATTGACAGTAGCGTCGCTCATTCAAGTTTTTTTTGTTTATTGCTGCCACAAACTATTATATTAGTAGTCGACTAGTCACCGATTATTTTTATCGAGTAGTCGACTAATTGAGTCATGAGCAAACTGGATGTAAAACAAACATCTTAACCATCATTAGCTTTAAACTAACTAAAAACTAGATAATTAATTCTATAAGCTGACTTTGACAGCTCAAGATGCTAGTGACGGTAAGTGAAGATGCTGAAATTGATAGCTGAAAACACCGAACCTGATATCCTGCTAATCGATTAGTTAAATGCCAAATTAGCCTAAAAATAAAAAAATCTAAGTTAGCCAAAACAGCATGAAGCTGAAATATTAACTCAACTCAAAAATAACCTAAAAAAGCCTAAATTGGCCAAAATAGCTAGCATGCAGCTGAAATATTAGCAAAACTCCAGTTTAGCCTTAAAAACTGAAAAAAATCAAAAATTAGCCAAACTAGCTAGCATGTAGCTGAAATAATGACTACATTCCAAAACAGCCTTAAAAAATAAAAAGTTTAAGCTAGCCAAAATAGCTAGCATGTAGCTAAAAATATTAGCTAAACTTCAAAGCAGCATAAAGAAACCTTATTAAATGCCAAAGTAGTCCAGAAAGCTAGCAGAATGCGAGTTAATTCAACTTTACCACATTCTGACTCCATAAAATATAAAGTTACGATTAATTGACTATTAAATTAATCGTAATCTCCACTTAATTTTTCTTTATTTTCACTTTTATAAATATTTTGAGTAAACACTGACGAGTTTTGGACTAGATATATTTGGCATAGTAATTAATCAAATTAGGTTAGAAAAACAATATAAACGATAAGAGAAATGGCACCATAGACACTTTTTTTAATCGCCCACATGATATGTCAGCACTAGTAAAGAGTGGAAAGTCAAGTTTATCATATAAAAAAGGGATAAAACAACCCAGAATTCTATCTTAAAATAACTTTTTGTGCAACAATTAAACGACATTTTCATACCGCAACTTTCTCTCATTTAAATCCCTTCGGTGTATATCTAAGTTTTTATTTAACCGTTTCATCAACTGGATTTGCTAAATCTTTTGTCATCTGACTTTTCTTTGGAAAGACTTTATTTTAAAATTTTGCCTCATCTTTTGTTACTGTTGTGGAGAATTTCGTCCAAACCAGCAGCGTTTCGTACTTTGGGTTCGAAACGCTGGATTGGAGCCGGGATGCGGGTTTGTAAAAGAGGGATAGTATTATCAAAATTTCTTGTTTTTTTTTTTGTTTTTTTTTGGTGGGTTCCCATCTCATCCAGATAGTACATTCAGGAGAGCGAACTTTGGGATCTCACTTTGTTTATGGATAAGAGTACATAAAAGGGCTCTTATGGCTCTGTCTCTCCCTGGGTCTTCTACCCCTCCTTTCCCCTTCTCCCATAGCTTCTCTCTTTTTCTTTCTCTTTTCTATTTGGGCACCAGGGTGGGGGCCTTTGGTCATTAATAAAATGGGGAGAGACGAGGGATTGGATGTGTGTGTGTAAGTGTGTGGAGGTGGGGTGGGGGGCTTGTCAGCCACAGTCAAGTGTAATCCAAAGTCTACAGCATCCTCTTCGACAACTATTTTAATGGAAATAGGGAACATATTGTATCAAGGCTACCATATCCTACTTGAAATGACAGTATCAAAAGTGGGAGTTGATACTATGGCAACAAAGCAGCTTTTTGCCAACTAGGCAAGTCGGAGAGAGGGTAGGCTGTCAGGCCACGGGGGCCGGGAAGCGAGGGAACGAATGAGAGAGTACATAGAGTAACGATAGCGAAAGACCTATGGCCCCATCGCTTTTGTTCCCATCCTTTTTTCCCATTTTGGAATATGATGCAATGAGATGGTATTGTGTTTCCATTTTTTTAATGTTAGTATTCTGAAAGGGGGACTATATGGGAGGGGTAAAAAGGGAGCATTGGGGGGGGAGGTTTAGGATGCGTGCTCTCGAACTTGACTTAATCCATCCTGCTAAAAGCTAATGCATGCTGGCCTTGAACTAGTCTCTCAGAAGATGAATGATCTTTGTCCCTTCTCTCCCTCTTTCTGTCTCTTGCTGTTTTTAAGGGTTATATCTCTTTTCAACCCATTTTCTGTGAAGACTGAGATATTTCATTCGGCACAATACCTGCTCTTCCTGTCAGTGCTGGACGATATCACGATACATATCGTGTGGGCGATAGAAAAGCGTCAATTCTCTTGTATTGTTTCTAACCTAATTTGATCAATTACTAAACCAAATATATCATTAAACAGTCTGAACGTCGTCAGTGTGTGCACAAAAAAAATAATTAGTGAAAATAAAGGTAAATTAAAAAGAGATTCTTCGCAAAGAAATCCATATTGCAACGTAATCTTTGATTCACACTTTTTAGCGCGAGTATTACAACAGGCTTTACGTTACTTAACACTAGTGTAGAACGATGAACGCAACAAGAGGGCTACGTCAATGATTTGACTGCATTTTGGATTCAAAGACGTCCGACGTGCAACGGAAGACAGAAATATGTAAACTATGCTAGCAGGCTATTACCGCGCCAATGCTAACACAACAAACCTTCTATCACTCAAGAAAAGTCCACGAAAATGAAGATATGTGATTACAAAAAACAAGAGATAAACCGAGCTGTGGAACGGAGCTGTACCAAGTATCTCGGATTTTCGCGATTTGCTCCCGAAAATTTGAGTACGAATATTCGTGACGGCCAAATCGCTGATTCACGATCTTTATAAAGGTAGTGAATTATTATGTAATAAAATATGCATTGCTCTGAAATACAGAATAATGTTGGATTTTAATTCATGAACTATGACTGCCACAATTAGTCGACTAATTAGACGATTAGTCGTTACTTTATATTATATGGAGTCATATTGTAGTAAAGTTGAACAAAGTTGTGAGCGTACTTTCCATGACTTTGACCCTATATACCCTTTATATATAAAACTGAGATTAAATTGTTTCGTCATCTTGAGGGGCAGCGCACCTTTCAAAATGAGTTTGATGGATTGTGTAGGGTCAAAGGTCACCTGTCAAAATGAGTTTGATGGAGGGGGTAGGGTCAAAGGTCTCCTGTCAAGATGAGTTTGATGGAGGGTGAAGGGCCAAAGGTCACCTTTCAAAATAAGTTTGATAGAGGGGGTAGGGTCAAAGGTCACCTGTCAAATAGATTTTCATGGATGGTGTAGGGTCAAAGGTCACCTGTTAAAAATGAGTTTGATGGAGGGTGTAGGGTCAAAGGTCACCTGTCAAAATGAGTTTGATGGAAAGTATATTCCTCATCTCTCTCTCTCATTTGATTTATTCTTGTTTTAATCCCAGACATTAATGAAGAACAGAGGCTGCATGATTCATTAAAAATTTAATAAACTATCATCTTAATTGTTTTTTATTTGTAGTTTGTTTAAAGCTAAGATATTTGCTTTACATCCACTAATCAGTGATTTGTCGACTAATTAAATAATCGTTTGTGGCACCCCTATTATGAAATAAAACAAAACCAAATGAGCAACACTACTACCACCAGAAGTAAACAAATCTTCAAAAGAAAACTGAAAATATACTTAATTGTTTTATATTGTGATATATTTAATTATTGTGATATAGAATAATTTATATTGTGATATAACATTTTTTCCATATCGCCCAGGACTACTCTCTACTAAACACAAAGAAGACGTTTCCTTAATAAACATTTAAATATTTAGTAAAATTTCCCAGTTAAAAAAAAGTAAAAATCACTAGAAAAAGAAAAAAGAAAGGATGAATGTAAAGATGTGTGTTTGTCAAACATATATTAGTATTCACACAATCAAGTAAACAAGTGACTACACACAGCTGGGAGTAAAATGGGATAAGTGGGAGATGAGACGAAGGCTGGTGAAGGGGTGGCTTACTGCCCTCACAGGGGTGGGTGGAGGGGAGAAGATGGGGAGTAAATGCTCAAGCCTCCCTTCACAAACACAGTCTCCCTCTAACACACAGACGAGCACACAAACACACACAAACGCACACATGCACTCCGGGCCGTTCCATTCTTCTCTTTTCTCAATGAGGGGATTAAGCAGACTCTCTCAGTGCGGCCACAAGGGCTCTCTCAGTTTTGGGGTGGATAGCAGGACAGCAGTGAGAACGGGACAAAAGGTTATTAGGAGAAAGTGTGTGAAAGAATAAAACTGACAGAAAAAAATAATAATAATACGACGAAATAAAAAAAGAATTTCAGTAAGTCTCAAAAAGTGCTGGAGATGGAATCAAAAGCGTCCAACTAAAGAGGAAGAGCAGCAAAGTGAAGTTGACACCACATTTACAGAGAAGACAAGGATGCGCCACGTCTTCTTTGGTCTTATGCAAAGCAGGGTGACACAGGGCGAGGAGATGCACAATAATACTGATTACACGCATATGCTAATTATGACACGCTAATCAAGTACAGTAGCCTTATACTCAACATTAATGCCTGGAGACGCCCTCTGTCCCCTCCATTCTTTTCTTTAAGGTAAGGGCCGACTAAAAAGTGCTGGTAACTAATCGAAACACTTTTAGACCACTAAGCACAGGGGTGTCAGTCAACTGAAACAATCTTAATATGAAACATGAGGCAATCACATGAGCCTTGTGATCATTTTAGACTATTAAGTATGTGGAATTGTTCTCAAAGAATTACAATTTTACAGTTTTTAGTGACAACTTGCAATGCTGCACAAACAAAAAAACCTTCATAAAAATGTATTTGACTCAGCTAAAAAGTGAGTTTCCTTGTGAAGTTTGAAGCCAAATTATACCATAGTTGTGTCTAAATATGATGTTAAAGTTTATCTATTTTTACTACAGTAGAACTGGCATTTAAACCTCCCCACACACAGAATCCCTTTACAGCTCAGGGACTTTGCTCTGTCACAGACGTTCAGACTACAAATAAAACTACCTGTTGAATGCAGCTTTATTTTAAGCCAACTGATAATTTATTTTTAACTCTTATCTGTGTTTTAGGTTTTGCTTTAATTTGAGTTGGGATAAATTACATTTCATGATAAACTACGATCTTTACTTAAGATAAAATTTGTTTGTAAAACACCCCGAGTATTTAATTCTGTCACTTAAATACTTACTATTTTTTTTTATTGTAAAACCTTTCCCTACCGAAGTCGAAAACGGCCTGCCCTACTCTTTTTTCTTTTTTAATGTTTTCTCGTGATAACGAGACAATATCTTGTCGTTATCACAAGAAAACGAAATTTGTTCTCTCGAGAAAATGAACTTCATTTTCTCAAGAGAACTCATAATAAATAATAATAAAAAAAAAAAAAAAGATTACTCGGAATAATGAGAAAACAAACTTTGCTTTTTCGTCATAATGAGATAATATCTCAATATAATGAGAAAACAAAGTTCAGTTTCTTGAGAAAATGATATAATAACTCGGAAAAATTTCAAAATTAAGTCAGTTTTCTAATTATAATGTGATAATATCTCATTATAACGCGATAATTACTCGTTATAACGAGATGTCTTAATATAACGAGAAAACGAACTTCATTTTCTCGGGAAAACTCATAATAATATTAAAAACGATAATAACTCGGAACAACGAGAAATGGGACTTCGTTTTTTCGTCATAAGGAGATAATGTCTCCTTATAACGTGATAATATCTCATGACGAGATAATATTTCAATATCACAAGAAAACGAACTTCATTTTCTCGAGAAAACTCATAATAATAATTAAGATAATAACTCGGAATAACGTGAAATCGGACTTTGTTTTTTCGTTATAAAGAGATATCTCGTTATCACAAAAATATGAACATTATTTTCTCGAGAAAACGAGATAATAACGAGGGATAACGAGGGAACAAATGTAATTTTCCCGGGGAAAATGAGATATTGCGGGATAAAGAGAAAAACTTTGTTTTTTCAAGAAAACAAGACAATAACTCGTTATAACGTTTTCTTGAGAAAACGAGATAATAACTCGTTATAATGAGAAAACGAACTTCGATTTCTCGTGATAACGATATAGACAATAACGAAGAATGAAGCGTCCCCACACTGAAATGCCAAGACTTCACCGGTTTTAAGTCTCTTTATTTTATAGTTGACAGTAAAAACAGCAGAAGAACTCTACAAAAGTTGTTTTGAGTCTATTTTTTGTATATACTTCATTAGCGGGTCTTCGCTCCTCAAACGCCTTCATTCCGTCTCGTGCACCAGCCCTCCATCCCTGTATTTCCCCAAAACCTCTGAACAAACAGGTTGATTGACTGATCACAAACCCGACGAGAATCTGCGCATGGTGCGTTCACTGAACTCCGGACATTAGCGGACCAAGACAACCACTCGGCCCAACTCAGTCTGCTGCTACGCTTTAGTCATTTTTACACAAAACAAAGCAGTTTTTCAGAAAAAACAAAAAATTAAAAAACAGAATAAAAAAATTTCTGTGGAGTGTTTTCTTTTACCGTTTTTGTTGTTAACCACCAACTAAACAGACTTAAAGTAGGTGAAGTCTCAATGTCTCCGTGTAGGAAAGAGAGAGGGGGACGGTTCATTCTACATTCTTGACTATCTTGTTATAACTAAAAAATGAACTTTGTTTAACTTCGGTATCACAAAATAGTCGATCTTGTTATAACAAGAAAATATTTAAAAAATAAATAAAAGTAGGGGCCGCCGTTTTCGGCTTCCGTATTTTCCAGTGGTCTTTAGTTTGGTATTTAGAAAAAGGCAAAAGCCTGTGTTGTTTTTTGGAGACATATTTTCTGCAGAGCAGAAAAATTTAGAAATTTGCCTCCGAGTTGTAGGCGGGACTATTGGCACAGAAGTTGCCCTTATATAATTTCCCATCAGCCCTTGGTTTACTTGCGCTCTTTACCGTTAACTCATAGCCCCTAACAAGCCCAAGATTACATTTGCATAAAAAAAATAAAAATAAAAAAAATGTTGAGCAATATTGAAGCTATCCAGCCGTACAGTTTTGAGTCAGCTCAGACGAGAAAATTAAGACGTTAATGGATCTATTTGTCAGCAAGTGGATGAATCAGACAAAATTGGAGTAGAAAAGGGAGACTTTGGACTACCTATTTATCATAAACCGAGCTTTTACAAACCTAAAGTTTTTATCTGCTCCTCCAACATGATTTTAATAAAGAAATACTCAGAATGCATTTTTAATCTCAAATTATTTTACATTGTGAGAAAAAATGCGACAAGAACATATTAAAAGCGCACAGGAGTTGGTCTTTAATCAGAGTTTTAACTCCGATAGGTATCAACAACCTAATATAAATGGAAGCTGGAAACTTTAGAAAGCAGTTCAATGGAGCTGCATTGAGGAAGGAAGTGTCTTGTGGTGTGGGGGTTGAACTGAAGAGGATCGGGCCCAGTACTACATCCTGTTTGGGACATGCCAGCCATATATCACAGTCTCTTTGCACCGAACCGTTTAAGTATTAACCTGACTGAAAGGACTGAAAAAATACCTGAACTTCAAAATAGCCTATAAACTGAAAAAAGCCTACATTAGCAGAAATATTAGCTAAACAACATAATAGCCTTAAAAAAATCGTACTAAATGCAGAAATAGTCCAAAAAGTTAGCAGAATGCCAAGAATTTTAATTATTTTTTAACATAATTAGGAATAATAACAAAAAGGCTGGAGTATTATTCCAGAATAAATCAACTTAAACCTTAAATAACTTTCAATATTTTACTCTCCTTAAAAAATATTTTGTCAAAATTAAACAAGTTAGAAATAAGCGCAAAATAACATCGGGCCATTAATAACAATAAAATAAAATGATCTGGAGGGCCGGATCCGGCCCCCGGGCCTTGACATTGACACATGTGCTTAAGTGGGAGAAAAGTTGAGCAGATGATCCTGAAATTTAAGAGACACTAATGTGGTTATATGGAGTTTTCAATCAGACAGTTGGGTGTGGCAGAGTCTCTCTGGACTGTTTTGGGTGGAGTCAACTTCTAAATAAGTTTGGGAATAAAATGTCAAGCGTTTATTATGGGGGAAATCAATTTGGTTATTCAGTTGTTACGTAATCGGCAACAAAATGTTGATTATTTGCTCTACTTTAGAGGTATAGCAAATGTGACATCACTGATAAACCAGCCACTATCTATAGGCGTTGTTTTCCGATTACACAGAGAGTGACATAGAAGAAAATGACAACTAAATAAGCTAGGTACTTTCGATAAACAAACCCAGTTCGTCACACGAATGTTGCTAGCAAGCGCTCATTAAAACGCTGTACAGGTAAATTACACATTTTATCAATTCACTCTAATATAACGATACAATAAAATTAAGTTAAAGTCACAATTCCTTCAAAAAATGTTAAGCTTTCGCTAAGAACAGAATATATGTCATACTATTGGGTTAGCTACAAGCTAACACCCTTAGCACTTGTTAGTGCAGGCTCACCTTCAGTCTGATCTCGTACGTCGTAAATCTGCCTCTGCCAACTCCGACAGTCTCGGGGTTGCTCACGTCAATCTCTAGAAAGTTACTCGGGGGCCCATACGCATCATTCAGGTTTTGAGGCTTAGTAAAAAGCCTTCTTGTATCGGCTATGGTATCAGCCATTTCTCCCTCACAGCTAGGTATGGTGGCGATTGACGGAAAACACGAATATGTAGCTTCCGTCGTTTTCCTTCAAAATAAAACATTTTTTCAAGCGCCGTCTCCTTTTGGTTGATGTTCTTGGAAAAACAGGCAACGTCATGTATTTATTATGTTTTTTAAAATATCTTAAATTTAATAATTACCATTAAAATATAGTTTCATCATAATAGTATAGTCAAAAAAGAATGATCAATCTATATTGAAAGAGTATAAAAGCACTTCCGGTATTGACTTTTTGCTCAGTTTCGCTCGCTTAAAATCAAATCTGACTACACTTCCGATCAGCTGAGGTTCAGCTGACAGGGTTCATCCACCTGCTGTCGGATTATTTTACAACAATCAATGGCGTACATTTTTTTTGTTTGTTTAATGTATTCATACCGATTATATTTGCTCTTTTGCTTTCAATAAAGCACAGCCAGTTTCTACAAATTCAATATTTATTTTTTTAATGGATTTTAATATTTACTTATGCTATTTGTATCTCAAACTAACACATGGGTAAATAAAAACAGTTTAAAAATATATTAATATTTAACAGTCTGTACCGGCATTTTGAAAGTGTCAATAAAGTTTTATTTTGAACCATCATGGCGACGCGCATCGTCGCGCCAGTTGTCATATGCTCTTCAAATATTTTACTGAAAAACACATTTTTGAAGAAAACTTGCTTCCTGTTGAGCACTTGCACTGCAACACGTGAGTGTTATTTTATATAAATGTTAACTTTAAGGCTTTTGGAGATCGAAATTCACTTAAATATGTGTATTTTTTTATAAATATATTTGGTGGTGTCAACATTAAAACTGCTGTCTTTTAAAGGTAATTGGAGGTCGTTCGGTTCATCCCGCTCCCGTCACTGTCCTGCCTCCGATGGCTGTGACATTGTAGGTCACTTTGATCGCCTGGTTCAAGCTGGATCTCTGAGGAGAGATGCCCAGCAGAGACGGGTCGTCCTGCGGCTGGCTCAGCTGCAGCTGACGCTGAAAACGTACAGCAACCGCATTTACCTGAAGTCAACAACCCTGGAGTCAAAAGATGAGAGCAACCATGGAAAATCCTCAATATTTACAGCTGTAATTGTAAATGATTTATTATATTGGCATGATATGTGGGTGTGAACGAGGTGTTTGTTTCCTGATCATGAATGTGACCACATTAGACTTTTATTTTTAAAGATGTTTACTCTTTTTCTTAAGTAATCAGGGCTTCCTAGTTGAACTTTAACAAGTTTAATTATTTCTTACTTGAATGGTCTAAGACAGGGGTGTCGAACTCAATTGCACAAGGGGCCAAAATACAAAATACACATTACGTGAACAGGATAAACATTTATTGAACACACTTAAACTACATTTTTAAAACTTTAAAACTGTAACTTTTTAACATATTTATAAACTAGATATATAGCATTATAGCTAAATTTGGCCGCTAGAGATTTTAAGTGCTAATAGCTGAAGATGCTGAAATTATAGTTGAAAAAGATGACGCTGATAGCGCGCTAAAATATTAGCTGAATGCCAAATTAGCCTAAAAAAAATAAAAAAAAACCTTAGGTTAGCCAAAACAGTTGGCATTAGGCTAAAAAAATTGCAAAATTTTAAAATTTCCTAAAAAAACTGAAACAATCCTAAATTAGCCAAAACAGCTAGCATTTCACTGAAATATTTGCCTAACTCCGAAACAACCTAAAACAAACTTTAAAAAAAGCCTAAATTAGCTAAAACAGCTAGCATGATGCTGAAAAAATAGCTAAACTTCAAAATATCCTAAAAAAACTGAAAAAAGCCTAAATTAGCCAAAACAGTTAGCATGTAGCTGATATATTAGCTAAACTCCTAAACAGCCAAATTAAAAACAAAACTCTAAATTAGCTAAAACAGCTATCATGATGCTGAAAAAATAGCTAAACTTCAAAATATCCTAAAAAAAAAAACAAAAAAAAGCCTAAATTAGCCAAAACGGTTAGCATTTAGCTCAAATATTTTCCTAAATCTGAAACATTCTTTAAAAACACGTTTAAAAAAAGCCTAAATTAGCCAAAACAGATAATAAAAAGGGCAGGAATATTATTCCAGAATAAATCAGCTTAAACCTTAAATAACTTTCAATATTTTACTCTGCATAAAAATGTATTTTGTATACAAAATTATTCAAGTTAGAAATAAGCATAATAAAACATTGGGCCATTAATAACAAAATAAAAGGATCTGGAGGGCCGAATCCGGCCCCCGGGCCTTGACTTTGGCACATGTTGTCTAAGAGAAGTATTTATTCCACCTTCTTGGTGTTTCCCTTTATATTCATTACAAGGAGGAGTCATTATTTTCTCCTCAGCCAAAAGAGCTCTGATACTGTGTCATAACTGGGGGTTTATAAAAATATTTTATTTGCCGGTAGCCAGGGAGCCACATTGGAGGAGTACAAGGTGGCTCTGGAGCCTCAGGTTGCAGACCCCTAAACTATAACCATTCTATGAATTATTTGATGCGGAAAATCAACACTAGACTGAATTTTATGAAACAAAAATGTGACTGGATTTGCCATGAATTCTTGCTACTTGTTTGTACACATAGTCAATTTACTCTTGATTATCTTGCAAGTTATCCAAAGAATTTGGTTTTCTGTACTTTTCAGGAGCAGGTATTTATCTGAGTCACACTAGTTGAATTTTTTTGATTGATTTTAGGTCAGTGAATCCGATTGATTAAAGTCAAGGCCCGGGGGCCGGATGCGGCCCGCCAGGTAATCATATCCGGCCCTCCATATAATTTTATTTTATTGTTATTAATGGACCAATGTTATCTTGCACTTATTTCTAACTTGTATAACTTTGAGTAAATATATTTTTAAGGAGAGTAAAATATTGAAAGTTATTTAAGGTTTAAGTTGATTTATTCTAGAATAATATTCCTGCTGTTTTATTATTCATAATTATGTTAAAAAGTTACGGTTTTAAAGTTTTAAAATTGGCAATATATTAACTTTTTGGCCTATTTTGGTATTTACTAAGATTTTTTAGGCTGTTTTGGAGTTTAGCTAATATTTCAGCTACATGCTAGCAGTTTTGGATAAGTAAGTTTTTTAAGTTTTTTAGACCATTTTGGCATTTAGCAATTATTTCAGCTGTTCTGGCAAATTTAGTTTTTTTTTTTTAAGTTTAGCTATTTTTTCAGCTACATACTAGCTGTTTTGACTAACCTAAGTTTTATTTTTTTTCAGTTGTTTAGGCTAATTTGGCATTTAGCTAATATTTTAGCTGGCTATCAGTTTCAGCTTTTTCAGATATCAGCTTTAATGTTTTTAGTTATCACTTTCAGAGTTTTCAGCTATCAGCACTAGCATCTTCAGTTGCAAATTTTAGCTTACAGCATTCCCACTAGCATTATCACAGGTGATGCTATATATCTAGTTCATAATTATGTTAAAAAGTTACTATCTCAACGTTTTAAAAATGTAGTTTTAGAATGTTCAATAAATCTTTATCCTGTTCGACCCGTGACCTAAGGTGTTTTTTGGGTTTTGGCCTCCCTGCGCAATTGAGTTTGACACTCCTGGTTTAAAACGAACCAAAATTGACAGAATTGTATCAGCGACCACAAATTATAATACGAATCGTTAACACCTCTAATTGTAACACATTAGTCACATCAGTTTCAGCTAAAAAGATGACACACATTGGATATTTTTGGTTGAAAATGAAGTTGAAGTTCCCCACCCTCGTGTGAGGGGGCTCCATACTGTACTGCAGTTGCATCACTGACGGGGGCAGGGGGGTTCAGGTCAAAGGCAGAGACGGGGTCTGGGAAGTTTATTGTGCATGTAAGTTATGGAATGGCATCATGCAGGGGGCTGTTGTTTTTAGGTCAGAGGAGCTGACTGTCTCAGATCCAATGGTGAGAGGTTTTTGTGCGTGTTGGTTGGCTGGCACCGTCGCACGGGGTTAGGGAGATATTTTGGAAGGCAGCAGGGCAGACCTCCTGCTGGGCCCGTCCCATCACCCCTGTCACTGTTTCCCCGTCCCCATGCAGTAATGAGGGGATCCCTATTATTTGGGCCATTCGTGTCCTGTTTGCTTTTGATTTGGGGGGCTCTGACAAATGCTTCGGTGTTAGGCTATAAACACCACCGTCCTGCCCGCCCCCTTTTATTTTCCAGCTTATTTTTCGTCTCTTGACCACATCCGCGCCGACTGGAGTTCTTATGCAATTATTCCCGTTTAAATGAGGTCATACGACTGTGCATCGGGAGTCTGCTGTCTCTGTGAAAGTGCCGCCATTGTCCTCGCTAACTGACCAAGTCTATGAAGAGAGTACACTTGACTTAATATTGACCCAATGTGGCGTGGCTTTGCGGATGGTTGGCTGACAATGGGGTATTGTTCAGTGAGAGCCGCCCCTCTTCAAGTCAGACCTGCATCACGGAGTACAGTCGAACCCTAAACCAAACTTCAACCGTCACTTCATTTGCCACGACAGTCTAAGAAACTACGTTTAACTCTGAATCAACATGTCCAAAAGCATTTTGAGTCATCTGAAAGCCAAAGCGAACATGTCCCGCTTGTGAACTTTTGACTCATGCGCCTCCATCAAGAGGTGAGACTTGGCCACCGAGCTGAGTTAGACGAAGTAGCTGAGAGACAGCCTTGTCCTTCTCCACTCTGCCGTGGCAGAATGGCTACCAGCCACCGCTGACAATTACCCCGAAATGCCAAAGGGCAGCTTTGGAAGTCAGAGAGAAGTCACACGCTGTTATGCCAGAACAGACAGGAAAGGCCTGTTGCTCCAAACTCCGAACAGGCAAGGGGCATTTAAAGCTTTTAGTTTCCCATTTTTCAGAGTCAAGTATTCCTTGCTCAAGTCCAGGTGGACGCCGATCTTTCATGCGGTAGCTAATAAACGAAATATGAATCTTTTCTGCTTTGGCGCATGATCTCATTTCAAAGCCGTTTAGAGTTGCCCGGTCACAGAGATCCTCGACCGCGATCTTCCCTAAAACCCGTACAAAAGATCCATAATTTAGCCGTCGAGATAAATCCACTCCCGCTCATCACTGCGTTCAGACCGATGACACATGCATTTGCATGGCTCGGGTCCTCTTTTGGGGATAGTTGGCTTTACTGTGTGTTCTCAGCTCGGTCACACAGAAAATATTTTTTTTGAAGCAAGGACCTTTTGATAATAGGAGGCAGGCAGCACAATGACTTCCAGCAGCACCTCAATGCAACAGTACCGTATCACAATTAGCAGCGCTAAACAGTCTGCACAGACAAGTCCTCTCCATCTCGTATGGAGCCTCATCCAGTCCTCTCCGTTTTGTCTGACAAATCCCCCCATTGTTCCTCTGATGATGCTTTTCTTTCGTGGGAACCCTGGCTTGTCTTGTTGATTAGATCCCCTTTGTCTTCCTCCCCTGCTGGGGGCTAGGCTTGAGAATGTGAAACCTCACACTGTAGCTGTGGCTTAATGCCTTAGCATACTTTGTTTATTAAATGATAATTCATACATCTATGCTAATGAATTTAAAGAAGTTTTCCAGCGTTATTGTCTTGTGCTTTCAGTAGGGAAGTTACGCCACTTATGATGAATGTAAACATGGTTCTCTCGTTCCCCTTAAAGAGTAGAGGTGCCCCCGCACCACCTCCCAAAGGCTTCTACATATACGGAGACGTCGGTAATTCTCTTTTCACCCAAAACTTTTTTCTGTTTCTTTTCCGTACTTGGAATCTTAAAAAGATACCAGCTTTCAGGGTTCTCTTTTCTTGCCATTACCTTCCCATCAGGCACGGGGAAGACCATGCTCATGGATCTGTTTTACTCCCACGTGGAGCACAGCTGCAAAAAAAGAGTGCACTTCAACGCCTTCATGTTGGACATCCACAGAAGTGAGTTACTTTAATCTTTTACCCCCCCCCCCACCCCCATTCTCTCAGCGATGATCCTATATTTATCTCCCTGTTTGTCCTAAAGACCCCACGCAAATCGTCCACTATTATGCATTCAGGAGAAATTACTTCTTCATTCAGAATCAACTGGCGATGCAGGTGTGCTGTAAGATGCGCCGTATGTTTGTGTGCTGCTTTAAAGGGATCCATCAGAGGAAACAAAGCCTGCCAAAACGAAGGCTGGGGAACATGGTCACCTATGACCCCATATCGCCGGTTGCCATGGAAATAGCCAATGAGACCAGTCTGTTGTGTTTTGATGAGTTTCAGGTGAGCAAAAAACTTGTATATATTTTTTTTAATACTCGTTAATGTGATGTTTTAGATTTAACTATATCAAGAGTTAGTAAAAAAGGCGATTTTTGGATTTGTTTGTCGCATGAACCCTGCATATGTTACATGAATTAATCATGAAGGATGTTTGAAAATAACTCAATCTGACAAAAAAAAAATGAGATTGATGGTTCAATTTTTTTGTTTTTAAGATGGAAAGTGACACATTTGAAATTCTAAATCTGTGTCTTCTTGATTTGGAGTTTATTGTAATCACTCTACTGTAAGTAAGTCCACTTCTAGTATGACTGGGGACACCTAGTGGCTTTTTGGAAGCATAACAGACAGAAATAGTCTTATAGTGGCCAAACACAGAGAAACTGCCTAGTGGTAAACATCATAAACAGCACATAATGACCCGTCAGTGTCCTATAATCCATTTCAGTTGTTTGGGTTTAATTCACTGTTAGCTTGTTCTCATATAATTTCACTGTTTGATCATCACTGGTGCAGAAACGCTTCTCCGCTGTTTGCTGCCAGTCAGTGCAGAGAAAAGGACTCTCCTCTCCATTAGCTGGCTAAATACATCTGTTGGCAGCACAGTGTTGCTCCTCTCAGCGGGATCATTACAGGTATTGTCAGGAGGTCAGAGGTCACAGAAGGTGCGGTTGTTCCCTCTAATAACTCCTCGATGCATCTGCGAGGATCAAGAGCTGCTCCTTTCATCTGCGCCTCTTTCAGGTTGGAAAAAACCGGCGCGCTGTTTGAGCATTGATTGGTTTTGTTTACGGTCGCCGGCTTTGCTGTTTTCACTTGTCGACTGTTGCTACCGGTGAATGGAGGGGGAAACAAGCAGACATGTGCGCGTTGTTTGTGATGCATAAACAAGAGGTTTGGGAGAGTCGGGGTGCGGTGGCGAGGGGGCGTCTATGCCAATCAGCATCTTCGTCCTCTCAGCCATGCAAATGAGGCCCTGGGTATCAGTCGCACTCTTCTGCTTCCTTAAGTGAGTGGAGCTAGAAAGCGACTGGCGGCAGCGGGTCAGATGGATCTTATCCTCTTAAATGCTAATGACATTTCTCCATTCTCTTCATTAGCGCCTTGCCATTATCAGTAATTTGTAGCCCCCTCCTTTTCCTTTCGCTTGTATCCCTAATGAATACTCGCCATTGAGAGGTCCAGGATGGAAAGATGGAACGAGAGTGGGGAAAGGAGCGAGAAGAAAATGCTTAAGCGTCCTCGTCTCAGGGCTTCAGTCTCTGCAGCTTCTCCGAAATTGCCGGAAGGTTGTGTACATAAAGAGGTGTAACATCAAAAGAGGTTTCATTTGGCGCCCCGTGCCTCGCTGTAAACTGACACACACTGGAGTAATTGGATGCTCATTTTAATAACGCCAATGGCCGACGGAGATTGCGCCATTATTTTTGTGCTCCACAAGTGCCGCATCAGTCCCCTCCACCTTTCTCATTCGGCGGGCACCCCTCCTCTCACCGAGCTCACCCGGCAATCAGTATTACCCCCGCCGCCGTGCCCGTGTTGAGGGTACATGAATAAACAAATCCTTGCTGTATAAAAGGTCAGTTTTAAATGATTCTTTTGAAATGAAAATAAAATCCTGTGGTCGCAGGAAATGCGGGCCCCTTCAGAGAGACAGAGCCTTGGCTTTCTGTTGATTCTCATTACGCGCACGCACAATCGCGCGCGCACACTCTAATTTGATGCCCTTAGCCACCTCTTCTCTGCAAAATCAAGGCTTAAACACAAATGTTAATCAAGTATTGGAAAGGGCAGTGGGGCTAATATGCAAAAGCAGAAGACTCTCCAGAGTGTGAAAGGAGACATATGCTGAGGCCATCACAAGTGCCTGTTATGTGCAGGGAAGTAGGTGGAGGGAGGAAGAGGGCAGGGAGGTGCACGCACGCAGAAAACTTACAAACTTTGTAGAAACTGTTAAACCTGCAACGTTTACAACTGTACTTCAGCATTGTTCTACAGAGCTGAACGGAACCTGTGTTGTTAGTTACAAAACTTTCTTTTTGGACCAGCTTCCTTCATGATATTGAATCACTGAAGTTGCCATGACAGAACCGTATGCTACACCATTCAACTGAATGGCACGAAAAGTGAATTGTTGCATTTCTGCGGTATAGTTATGCTAAAAGTGTCAAGCGGTCGTTGCATCAAATTTAAGGATTCATTGTGTGAATACTTAGTAAGCAGGACATTACTGCTCGTATGTTTGGTATTCATAAACATTATAGTTTGTGAAATATTGAGCAAAACACGCCCCCATAGGTAATAAATGAGAAAGTCTTTAAATTTCACAATTTTAAGTAGATTAGCAACAAACCTTTAAATATATTTATGGGCTATGTTTTCATCTTTATAGTAATTTTCAAAAACTTTGGAGTTTAGCTAATATTTAAGCAACATGCTAACGTTTTTGGCTAATTTGTTATCTACTGTGCTGTTTAAAAGCTTATTTAGAGTTTAACTTTTATTTTAGCTACAGGCTAACGCTTTTGGCTAATTTAGTTTACTGATGAATTTTAGGCTCTTTTGGAGTTTAGCTATAAGCTATTTAAGCAACAAGCTAGCTTTTTTGCCTAATTTGGTATCTACTCAGGTTTTTTATGCTAATTTGGAGTTTAGCTAATATGTTAGCAACATGCTAAAGTTTTGGGCTAAATTGTTATCTCCTGGGGTTTTTATAGGCTAATTTAGATTTTAACTTCTATCTTAGCAACATGCTAACGTTTTTGGCTAATTTAGTTTACTGATAAATTTTAGGGTATTTAGAGTTTAGCTAGTATTGAGCTAGCTTTGTTTTGGTAATTTGTTTTCTACTGGGCTTTTAATGCTAATTTGGAGTTTATCTGAAAGCTATTTAAGCAACGAGCAAGGTTTTTTGCCTAATTTGGTATCTACTAAGGTTTTTTATGCTAATTTGGAGTTTAGCTGATATGTTAGCAACATGCTAAAGTTTTGGGCTAAATTGTTATCTCCTGGGGTTTTTATAGGCTAATTTAGATTTTAACTTCTATTTTAGCAACATGCTAACGTTTTTGGCTAATTTAGTTTACTGAGGAATTTTAGGGTATTTTAAGTTTAGCTAGTATTGAGCTAGCTTTGTTTGGGTGATTTGTTTTTTCTACTGGGTTTCTTAATGCTAATTTGGAGTATTGCTAACAAATTAGCAACATGCTAACGTTTTGGGCTAATTTGTTATCTCCTGAGGTTTTTGTAGGCTAATTTAGAGTTTAGCCTGTATTTTAGCGAAATGCTAAAGTTTTTGGCTAATTTAGTTTACTGATGAATTTTAGGCTCTTTTGGAGTTTAGCTATAAGCTATTTAAGCAACGAGCTAGCTTTTTTGCCTAATTTGGTATCTACTAAGGTTTTTTATGCTAATTTGGAGTTTAGCTAATATGTTAGCAAGATGCTAAAGTTTTGGGCTAAATTGTTATCTCCTGGGGTTTTTATAGGCTAATTTAGATTTTAACTTCTACTTTAGCAACATGCTAACGTTTTTGGCTAATTTAGTTTACTGAGGAACTTTAGGGTATTTTGAGTTTAGCTAGTATTGAGCTAGCTTTGTTTGGGTAATTTGTTTTCTACTGGGGTTTTTAATGCTAATTTGGAGTTTTGCTAATATATTAGCAACATGCTAACGTTTTGGGCTAATTTGTTATCTCCTGAGGTTTTTGTAGGCTAATTTAGAGTTTAGCTTTTATCTTAGCTACAGGCTAACGTTTTGGCTAATTTAGTTTACTGAGGAATTTTAGGTTATTTTGAGTTCAGCTGATATTGAGCTGGCTTTGTTTTGGTAATTTGTTTTCTACTGGGCTTTTAATGTTAATTTGGAGATTATCTATAAGCTATTTAAGCAACGAGCTTGGTTTTTTGCCTAATTTGGTATCTACTCAGGTTTATTTATGCTAATTTGGAGTTTTGCTAATATTTTAGCAACATGCTAAAGTTTTGGACTAATTTGTGATCTCCCGAGGTGTTTATAGGCTAATTTAGAGTTTAGCTAATATTTTAGCAACATGCTAATATTTTGACTAATTTGGTTTACTGAGGAATTTTAGGCTCTTTTGGAGTTTAGCTAGAAGCTATTTAACCAACGAGCTAGCTTTTTTGGCTAATTTGGTTTCTGCTGAGGTTTTCTTTTATGCTAATTTGGAGCTTTGCTAATATTTTAGCTACATGCTAAAGTTTTGGGTTAATTTGTTATCTACTTAAGGTTTTATAGGCTAATTTAGAGTTAGCTTTTATTTTAGCAACATGCTAACGCTTGTGACTAATTTAGTTTACTGAGGAATTTTAGGATATTTTTGGAGTTTAGCTGGTATTTAAGATATGAACTTGCTTTTTCTTTTGGCTAATTTGGCATCTACTAAGGTATTGTGGCCTAATTTGGAGTTTAGATTGTATTTAAGGAAAACAAAATATTTTTCAATATGAGCATGTATTAGAGATTTTAAGCAATTTCACTTCAAATTTTTTTCTAAATTTAGGTCAATTTCAGCGCTCTTTCGTAGTACTTTAACAAAATTTCCAGTCTTTTAGCAAATTTTTATTTTTTTTAAATAGCTTTTGCATTTTCAGTAAATCCCTGCAGGAGTTGAAGTAAATTGTTTCTCCATTTTCAGCAAAAAGCTTTAGCAGCTTCAGCGATTACTTTCAGCAAAAAGCATTCACTCTAACATTATTGCAGGTAATGGAACTTTTTATTTATGGTTTTATTTCAGACTTAGTATGAGACAGCTGAAGGGTTTGTCTTTTGTCCCTTCCTTTATTAGTGAATTTAAAAAAAGGATTTTTCAGAATTTGTTGTTGTTGATTTGCAATACAGTTCAGTGGCCTTGTGGTAGAGTGTCCACCCTGAGACCGGAAGGGCGTGGGTTCAAATCCAGGCAGAGTGAAACCAAAGACTCCTTGTTTGACTCTCAGTATTAAGGGCTTGGATTGGGGGGTTAAACTACCAAATAGTTTCCGAGCGCACCTGTGTCTGCAGCTCACCCCTCCCCCAGAGGATGGGTCAAATGCGGAGATTAGATTACACACACCTGGGACAATTTATATGATTTTAACTTTTTATTTTAATTGAACCAAAACAAAAATTGACGTTTGATTTTGTAGGCAAACTGAATCACTGCATCCCAAGAAATGGCCCAGAATTGTTTTTAATTTAAAAAAAAAAAGCTTTTTATGTGTTTATCTTATAATTTTTAAGAACAGAGTTCAACTTCTGTCCATTTGAACAAATTAAAAGGAAGAAAGTTTCTGGATTTTACAAATTGAAAGATTTTTTTTAGAATTATCTTAATGTTAATCGGATTTTTATGGGGAGAAATAGACTATCTGTCGCATCTGTGAGCATTTTCAATTAACTTGAGGCTTAGACTTTCAAAAAAACATTTCAGTAAACCATTAAAGTCTCACCCCATTCATCTTTTGATCTAACGATTAGCCAAAATTAAAAAAACTGTCGTCTTTTAGGACATAGTTTCTGCAGAGCAGCAGGACATCATTAGAAATTCGCCTCTGAGTTAGAACTGGAGCAACCCCGCCCCCTCTTCCCACTTATACGTTTTTATTTATTTGCACTTATACAAGATATTGCCAAAAGACAGGTATAAAAATACATTAAATAGTAGGTGCAGGGAGAGGCAAAAACCCATGTGGGCTTATATTAGAGCCTCTACCTAATAAAACTTTAAAGTAACATAAAATACAATTTTATACATTCACAATTAAATAATTTTCTTTATATATGTCCTTTATCATCAGAAAATTGTCTCAAGAACATATTAAAACACACAAATCAAAGTGGGGTTTAAAGTCCATTTTAAATTAATTTTAAATTCCTCCTTTGTGTTTATAACAATTTTTTAAATGGTTCATATTAGTCATTTTTGTCTTTGTTTTTGCCTTTTTCAGTGTCATAATTTGCACAATGCTCCCAAGTAATTAATTTTCTTTCACTCCACTCTCGTCAGTCAATCAGCACTAGACATGTTTAATGTGCGCCGCTCTGACTGGAACATGATTTCTCCCTTTATGGATGTTCAAAAGAACAACATAGGTGGAAGAGGGGGAGATGAGAGAAGAAGAACAAAAGTGAGAGCACTGGATTACAAACAGAAAGGTCAGAGCTCTTCATTTAACAGCCAGCGACTCATAAACGTCCTTGCGTCAGTGTTTTCATCGACCTTTGTTCATTGTGGATTCATGGAAATGATGGAGATGAAAAAGACAGCAGACAGTTGAATTGGATTTATTTATTGTAACTCTGTATGGCCTTGTGTGTGGCTCACAGGCCTAGTTTTATGCGCCTTTTGTGGGATTTTTTTTTTTTTTTTTTTTTTTTTTTAATGTAAGCTTTAATGACCTCAGCGCTGACTGGACTTCTCCGCTCCTCGGCGGAACGCCGCGGCCGCTCAGGTGATCAGCTCAAGTCTGCTTCCTTCCTTCAGCTACTTGGCCTCACCAGAAAACGGCTTTGTGACCATTTGCAGTCAGTTCAAGTGGTTCAGTCACGTCTTTGTGACTGCACGTGCGTGTACCGACACATGTAAGAGCGGCTGACCTTGACTAGACAAAGAGAACTGAATGAGCACACCTGAATGACACTAATAAACATGGAGTGTTGAAGGCTTGATTTGCTCTCACACACGTGTGTGTGTGAACAAAAGGCTTCGGTTGTACCTGAACGTGGTTCTTCTCTTGTTCTTTTCTGTTAGGTGACCGACATCGCTGACGCGGTGATTCTGAAGCAGCTGTTCGGGACGCTGTTCAGAACTGGAGTGGTGGTCGTGGCCACGTCCAATAGATGCCCTGACGGTACGACCCTGACCCGTGCATGAGACGCTGTTTGTGCTTTTAGAAATTAGTCGCTTAATTACCTTTTAGATAACGGGTGAGCGTGCAGCTTTCACAAAAGGAATAAAAGCTCAAATGGGACAAAGAAATTATGAAAAATTACTTTTTCTTACCAACTTAAAAGGTTGCAACAACTATTATTATTGAAAAGGTTTTATTAATGCAGTTACTGCGTCCACATCCACTGTTCATTTTTGTGACTATATTCTTGATAAAAAAGTATCAGATGAGGTAACTTGTTTTTCTTTTTTTTTTCTGTCACAACCTTAAAGCAACCTTTGATCCTCCTTTTCTACATCATTTTTACTAGACTTTCTCCTAAAGTCCTGATTTGATTATTTATTTCAAGAATTGATTGTAGACAATACTGCAAAATCACACAGATATAACAAACTCAATACAAAAATAATGAAATTTATTTATTAAAAAAAAAAACTAAGAAAAAACTAGAAAAGTTGCATTACCTGGGATGCAAGAAAGTTGTTGCTGAAGATGCTAAAGCTTTTTGCTGAAAATGGTGACAAAATTTACTTTAATTGCTGAAGGGATTTGCTGAAAATACGACAGCTATTTGCAAAATATTAAATTGGCTAAAAGCTTGAAAATTTGGTTAAAGAAATATGAAAGAGTGCTGAAGTTGGCCTAAATTTATGAAAAATTTGTAGTAAAATTGCTAAAAAAAAACCCTACTACGTGCTAACTTTGCAAAAATATTTAGTGTGTTGCTTAAATATGAGCTAAATTCCAAATTAGCCCCAAAAAACCTTGATAGATAACAAATTAGCAAAAAAAAAGTTAGCTTGCTGCTTAAATACGATCTAAACTCAAAAAAATAGCCTAAAAGTCCTCAGTAAACCAAATTAGCCAAAAACGTTAGCCTGTTGCTAAAATGGAAGCTAAACTCCGAATTAACCTATAAAACCTCAGTAGATAACAAATTAGCCAAAAACGTTAGCATGTAGCTAAAATGTTAGCTAAACCCAAAGTTAGCATAAAAAACACCAGTAGAAAACAAATTACCCAAAAAGCTAGCTTGTTGCTTAAATACTAGCTAAACTCCAAAATAACTTAAAAATCCTCAGTAAACTAAACTAGCTAAAAACGTTAGCATGTTGCTAAAATAGAAGCTAAACTTTAAATTAGCCTAAAAACCCCAGTAGATAACAATTTAGCCTAAAAACGTTAGCATGTAGCTAAAATGTTAGCTAAACCCAAAGTTAGCATAAAAAAACACCAGTAGAAAACAAATTACCAAAAAAGCTAGATTGTTGCTAAAATACTAGCTAAACTCCAAAATAACTTACAAATCCTTAGTAAACTAAACTAGCCAAAAACGTTAGCATGTTGCTAAAATAGAAGCTAAACTCTAAATTAGCCTAAAAACCCCAGTAGATAACAATTTAGCCAAAAACTTTAGCATGTTGCTAAAATATTAGCTAAACTCCAATTTAAAAAAAAATATTACAATAAGATGAAATCACAGGCCATGAATATATTTAAAAGCTTCTTGCTAATCTACTTAAAATGTACAGAAAGAAGGTGAATCACTATAATGGGAATGCTTACTAAGTATTCCTACAATTAATGTAAATGTAAGAAGAAAATAACAACACATAATCAAAAATAGAGATTTTTGGACATGAATCACATTAGATTCATTAAATATATTAATTATTACCTAAAGTTAATTGATTTATTGCTTGAAAATGGGTGTAAAGAAATAAACTTTTATGATTCCACCTTTACTAAGTGATTTCATTTTATATGTTTCATATTGTTATCAGATAAAGTGCAGATTTTTGTCAAGTAACAAAGCAGAGTACCGGTTAAATATCCTCTGAAAATAATTGTTCATGATTTCAGTTACTTGAATCACACATTATGTTATGGAATAATCCAGAAATCGTCCAAGTTTTCAAGTAATAAGTGAACATATTTATTCATTTCTGCACACAAATTCACTAATTCAAAGAGACACACCAGAATACAGTGTGTGTATTCCCACGGTTCTTCTAATCTGCTCAAATATTCCAAACAACCGAACATAATACAAGTCTAATCCACAACACCAAGAAGCATGTTTACACAGCAGTGGATTATTCTGGATTGGAAGATACTTAAATCATTGTTTTGTAAAAAATGTCTGAAAACACTAAAACAGCCTAATTACAACATTCAATGCAGCCCCACAATATTATGGAGTTGGATTTAAAGAGATGCTTCTGTTAAATATTTACAGTTTTTCAGCATTTCTCTCTTCCTTAAAAATGAGTTTTCTCCTTAATCAATGTTTGGATGCTCCTCCTTTAATTTTAAAACACGTTGGTTTATGATGTTCATCTATTTTTAAGATTTTATTAAGTAAAAAATCTCTTCTTGGACGACATTCAGATTTTTTTTCCTATCTAAACCTGCTGTGTTTCTGTATTAAACATCTAATTGAGATGATGAGCTTCAAGGTGAGGCCGTGTTACCTTAAAAATAATCCAAAAAAGCAGGTTTGTTGTTTTATTATTGTAAGTTCAACCTAAATTTAGTTTGAAATGTTTCTCTCTTTTTGGGTTCCACACAGCCAATCATCTGCCTCCTCCTCACTTAAGCCACATTCTCTGTCTTCTATACTTAAAAAAATATTATATAACCAAGAAAATATGACTTTAGAATAAAAAGTTAATGAAAAATGTTTAAAAAATTGAGCTAGATACAACCATAAACGATATTAAATCAAAGAAATTGGCAGATGTCCAATTTTGCATGATTTTATGTCTCGTGTGTGAAAATAACATGAAAAATGACAAAATAAAGGTAGTGTCACAAAGGAGAGGTTGTGCTGATTAAAATGAGACAAACAGGAAGTCTTTTAAATTGAAAATATTGAGGTAAAAACTGAGTTTTAGGCCCTGAAAGGGTTAAAAATAAACGTTCTGAATGTCCAGTTTTGCAGCTGATTTCATATTATGACTATTTGCAGATTATCTGCTTTGATCGCAACAAATTTTTTCCATATTTGCGATTAATTATTAAATTCTTTTTAATCGATTCCCAGCCCTAATAAAAATACATACAGGATCATGATATTTTTGTATTCAAATGGTAAAAAATAGGTCACAAAATGAATAGTTATTAGCACTAAAACTAGTGAATTTTTCATCAATTTCGCCAGCTTTTGTGATCAGTAAATTATGATTCGTTGCTCTTTTAGGTTGAATAAAATTGACCATAAATGTTTAGATGGACTGCTCCCTCCCATAGGAACTTTTGCTCCTCCATACGTGTTCCCTGAAGTATTTATAAACTAGTATCTTTCATAAATGTTTGTTTTTGTCTCAAGAATCGATTGATGATCACAGGATCACACCAAACGCTCTTCAACTTTGCATGTTCGTGATTCCCGTCGACTTTGAAGTTGCATTTACCGCCGGCAGAGCCGAATTAGCGAGACGGTGATCAGGCTGGAGATAAATGCACGACGCGCTATCTGACGCCTCCGTTTCTCCGGCGAAGACGCCTAAAAGCCTCGAGTGAAGTGGATGGCAGCAAGATGGCTCTTGTAGACAAAGACGCACGTCTCTGATATTTACTAGCTATAAAGAACAAAGCCACGAACCAGAGAAACTTGATAGAGAGCCTACTTGGTATTAATTACAAGGTTAATGGAACACTAAAAGCCATAGGAGACAACCGGGCATGAAAGGCGTATGTTTTCCATTTTTATTGATGTGGAGATGCAGGTATCAATAAAGCTCTAGATGGATTTGTGGGGGGAATGTGTTTTTGTTTTTCAGTTTTGATGGCTTTTAATCGGGAAGGTTTTTGGATGGGGAGGGTTTAACGTACCGTTTGTTGCCCCGCGCAATAGAAAATGTCTTTTAGAGTGTTTTTATGCTATAAATGCTATGCTTATAACTCTGTTATAATCAGGAAAATGGCTGACAATCTGGCATATACTAATCTGGCAAATACTGTTAAGTCTGTTTACATGATCATGTGATTTATTGATACTTAAGGATTCTTAATGACTGCATTGATAATGTATAAATATCTGATTAGAAGCTACGAACCAGAAAATGATAATTCATATAAAGAAAATGGTACGGTAGAGTTTAAGGTGGGATTATATAAGTTCGTTTCCTGCCACTCCCTTAATACAACTAATTATTCTGTGTTTGATATGACTGTAAGGACATAATTCAAGACACGTGTATTTGTATAGCACGTTTCATGTACAGAGATGAATGCAGCAAGACCGGATCCAGATGACCGGAGAGGTCTGGCTGGTACATACTGGGTCAGGAGGTCAGTCATGTATTTTGGTCTCGGCCTTGGTCTCCTGGTGTCAGTCTAATATATATCTGTGTGTCATCTGCATAGCTATGTTGTTGTTGTTCTTTATAACCTGGGCCAGTGGGAGCATGTAGATGTTAAATAGAAGTGGCCCCAGGATAGAGCCTTGGGGAACTCCACATGTAATTTCACACAATATGTTTCGTTTTTTCCAAGTACGTTTTGAACCAGTTTAGTACTGGCCCACCAAGTTTGAGTAGTATAACATGGTCGACTGAGATCCAATAAAACATATTTCATTAGTCTCTTAATAAACATATGCTGATTGTTTATGCATTATTCTGGCTTTGATTGGTTGAAATAAACTATTTCTAGTGTAATCTCATCTAGTCTAAATAGAAACATGGATATTTTATTTAGGGATGGACTGGTATCTTTTCTTACGATTAGGCATAATTGTAAACCTTTATTCATAAAAATAATAATTTACAGCAAATGAATGTGACAATAAATTAAAAGTGCATCATTTTGTCAATTAAAACAAGAATTTACAACAAATGTATTCATTTGTATCAATTTAAAGGTTTATTAGTCATTATAAACCAAAACGTACAATTGATAAAAACAAAAGTAATAATAGTAGAAATACTTAAACTATTTTTTGAATTATTTGTGCTCCTTTATTGTGCAGTTATTTTTACTAAACTGTATATAATAGATTTACTCATTAACACATTACATGATTAAAAAAATAAATAAATAAATTACTGACATCCGATTCTTCCAGCAACAAAGAAAAAGGTTATTTTTTGTTGTTAAATCCTAAATGTAGTCATTTCCTGCGCTGTACAGTATTAGGAGTTACAAAGGGAGGTTTATTTGTGTGTGGTCCTACTCTAATAAGCTGAAGCCTAAACATCAACATTTGTTTGCATTCGTTAAGCCGTGCTGCCGGCGCGTCTCTGAGCATCTTTGTCCCTGTTTGTGTGTGAGTCCCCGTCTGTTTTATCTATCTATCAGGGATGCTACTTCAGATGTAATTTGTTCCAGCCGAGCTAATTGAAACCTCTATTCAGTGAACCGCTGTGGACATTGTCCGTGCTGAAAAGGCGACAGTCCTTTCTCTCGCCACCATTGTTTGGGAATGTAATGAATTTTATGTTGCTGCCGCTGCCGGTGCAGAAATCCATTTTTCTCCCCCTGCTCCCAGTCCTTTTGTGGCGCTTCCCAACCCATCCTTCAGTTCATCAATAGCCACTTTATCTGCCAATCTGTGGCGGGGGAATGACATTATCAGGAGGCTAAACAGCACCTCTAATACAGGCCCTCCCCTCCTCTTTCAGATCTGTACAAAAATGGACTTCAGAGGGACACCTTCCTGCCTTTCATCCACGTGCTGAAGGTAGAGAAAAAGTCACCCCTCTCCCCCCTTTTTTTAATTTATTCATTTGTTTATCGCACACACACTTCCACACACCTGCACGGGCGACTCCGTCCTTTTCCATGTTTGGGGTTTGATGTTTTCTGCTTCTTGCGTGCCTCACAAAGTGTCACAAAGCTGTCTTTGATCATCCCACGGCGCCCTGAAAGACTCGCTCGCAGGACGGCGAGGGGAGATGGGAAGAGCGGGAGAAAGGTGGACGAGCTGATTGACTGACTCAGACTGCTTGCATTTCAAAAAGATGTGTGGCGGAAGAGGGGGAGGAGGAGAAGAGGGGCAGGCGAGGTGGCGGTTAGCCATTTCTAGCAAAAAATCTACTTTGCAATTTAAGCAGGTAGCACCATTATCCCGCCTGCATCTCAGATGATCATTGATGCGTTTGGAGTGATCGTGATCATAAATAATTGCATCATAATTTGTTGTCATGCATTTTGCAACAGAGGAGGGCAGCATTCTTGCACCTTTTGTTGGTATTTAGACAAAATAAAACACTGTGATTGGAGCACTTTTATGAAATTATTCAAAAATTGCTGTATTATGTGAATGCTTAGTAAGGATCACGACATTAATGCTCGTATTTTTTATATTAAAGTTTTCAAAATTTTGAACAAAATATGCCCAATAGCAAATGAATGAGAGTCTTCAAATTTCAATATTTTAAGTAGATTAGC